>NC_085136.1:7788300-8060179 GCF_035046485.1 Aedes albopictus | reverse complement strand
GCGCAAATTGTAAACATAGACAGGGACGGGGGGTCTTCGCAGCGCTGGCTGTACTAACAATTATGGCCGATCGTTGATGACTGATGGGTGAAAGTGGCTGAAGAAAACATCAGAACTATCTGAGGTATGGACAACAACGGAATGGATGGGCTGATTGAAAATTTTCCTTGTAAAGGTAGCCAATAACTAGAACCGCCTTATAAGCTTAGCGCCGAGGTAAACCTATAATGTGGTAAGAACGTGATATATGACGTCTACTCCACAGACAACAGATGTTTTAAAGTACTCATTTTGTAAAACACAGTGTGGTTGGCGTTGGGTACTTATGCTTTTGTGACTACGATTAAAGCCCTACCTAGATTCTTGGTTTAAGGACAGACTTGTTAGAATCCCAATATGGCCGCCACAACGGCCGACTTCGTAAACAAAACCAGCGCACCTGAGCTTCTTATTTTAGGCTTATTACAAGTGAGCAAGAACAGAATAATAAAATGCATTGTTGTTTGAAGCTTGATTCTTGAGATTTGTGCGTCTGAAGTTTCGATGCACTGTGGAACCGGGATTTCAAGACGTTTGTCCTTAAACCACAAACCATGATCCAAGTATACATATTGACTCATTTTTGATGTTTTTACTAATTTTGGTTGAAAACATATATTTTTTAAATTTTTTGATCTAGTGTCGTGCCCCTATCTTTAAACTCTTGATTTGTGTAAATTTTTGTTAACGTGCATGTCTGGTAGGAAAACATTTTTAAATTTCCAGCGTGAAAAAAGTCAAATTTCCACGTCGAGCAAGGTCGACCTCAAACTAGAATTGTTAACCATTTAACATATTTCAGGCCGAACATTTCAAATAATCCTAACGGGCCGAACATTTCAAATATTCCAAACTGACATTTCAGGCCGAACTTTTCTAATAGTCCTAAATGTTTGACCTGATTTGTTTGGCTAAATGTTTGGCCTGATATAATCTATACTGTAGTAAAATTTCAAGAATAGATGATTAGATCACAGAGAATCTCTGTGATTAGATTATAGGCAAATAAACGTGGCATGATTCAAAGACAATAAAACACTAAAAATAAGAACAAGGAGCATGGCATCAAAACGCAAATCAGCAAGCGCAACATATCAAAATCGTGTTGAATCGGCCAGCATAATCTAGCATCTAAATACCTACAAGTCTTTTTTTTGCTTTCAACTGCAAACAACCATTATTTGATTGAACAATACTACTAGGTATATGCCAATTTCATCATCCTACCTGATTCTCGAGGAGTTCTTGGTGCAGTTGTTGCAGCTGTTGGCCAATGTTGACAGTGTGGATCGACTGCGGTTGCTGTGGTTTTTTGTTGCCATTGGCTATCATTGGTGGTGGTGGAACGGGGAAATGATTGGTAGTAGTGGTGGTGGTGGTAGTAGTAGTAGTAGTGGAACCATTCTAGAATACACAATACAACAGAGGAAAAGATTTGATGTATCGACGACACATAGACACGTGACACGGCGCAGCAATTATTGAGGGTGTAAAGTCAGCCTCGAAGTCAACTGAATAATGAGGAGTGGATGGATGGGTGCAAACAGTACGCAACGAACTACAGGTGGTTGGGTGCGGGAAAGATTAGTTCATAATATCATAGTAAAAGTCGCAAAATCGCTTGACGATAGTTACCTCGTTTGCTTTGGCCGCATTGTCCTGTTCCCATTTGCTTGCAATAAGCAATGTTTCAGCTGTCTTCTGTTGAATGGACTTTGAGTCATCCAGCAGAGTGAGTTCGTAGAACTCTTGAATATCTGGAAAGAGAGAGAATAGGCAAAGAAATTATTATCAGTTGGAAAGGAATGTTGACTCGTTTGACTTTTGAGTGGAGTTTTTAGATGACCTGTGGGATTTCCGGCAGGAATCTTCGTAAGAACCCCTGAAGGAATCTCACTGGTATTGCCTGCTGAAATCCAGGAATGAATTCAGAAGAGGCCGCCTACAAGAAATACATGGAAGACTCTTCAAATGAATCCTAAGAAAAATCCATGGTGGGATTTCTGGACAAACCCCCGAAGAAATCTCTGAATTGTGAATTATTTATCACGAATTTTCTCAACATTCCTCAGGGATTCTCACATTTTAACAAATTCGTTGTGCTATCACAAAATCAAAACAATATTGCCCGATAACCCGTTTTTGGGGATGACTTCATAAAAAAATCATCGGTCATGCTTAAATCATGTGTACATAAATGTGACAGCGAGCCTCCCACCAATTTGTCTCTTAGCTCTTCAAAGTCGCAGTTTGCTGCGCTACTTGCAGGGTCACATATATCCTAAGGATGCGAGCCAGGTGCATAGCTCACGGGGAGCTCGTCTCAAGCGCCGCGTAAGTTGTTGGTTTCTAAGGCCCGAAGAACATAGGGTCAAATATTTTACAAGGAAAGAACTCAAGAAACAACACTAATGAAAATTCGATCGAGTCAAACAAGATGTTTGAGCATTGATTTCTTTTTTGACAAATATTTGACCCTGTGTACTTGGTAACGAAGATCTTCAGCTGCTTTTTATCGTACACAACTCAGTGTTTGGTTGGTCTATGTCTATACGATACGATCAGCAGGGTTTAATGAAAAGAATATGGTTTCAATTCTGGTTCGTTTAGAAAGTTTTTGTCATGAAATTTTCCACTCTCGTACATGGGACTACATCACGTGTACATTAACTCTGCTTACAATACCTCAGAATTGCTCTCGTTTCAACAGTGTCTTCACCTTAATGAAAGAATGAAGTGCTGGAGAAATTTTGGGAAAAGTATCTGCTCTGAATCCCTGAAGGGATTATGCTATCGCGTGGTTCTCAGCGATACCAACGCAACGTGGCAAGCCGTAGACCTTTCGGCTAGAAACCTTCTGCTTAGTTATTGAAGTTGATTATTAGCTTTAAAGAGCTCTGGCGTTCGAATCTACATAGGAATCACAGCAAACTTAGGACCTATTCAAATCAAACGCCTGAGTTTATTCTGTATTTCACCGTCATAAAAAATGTTTTGTCAAGGGGCTAGATATTTACCAAACGGGATAAAAAAAAATCGATCTTTCTATTATACACATTCCAAATTTCTTGGAGCACTAGAACCAAAGTTACATCCCATTGTAACGCGCACCCTCCATAGGGACAAGGCAAAGCGCGTAACTTTAAACGCGATTATCTCGAAATGATGTTTTTAAAAAGTGCCGTTATGGTGATCACGATATCTTACAAACTAATTGACCAATTTGAGAACTTTTTTTAATTGTACTTATTTCAAATCTCGAGGTACTTAAAGAGCTCACTTTCCATAAATAAAAGCATTGTTGACTTAAAAAAATGCTTTGCCAAACTTTTTACACCAAAACAACGACTTTTCGATCAACATGGATTTTTAACGTGAAAATTTTGTTTTTTTTAGCTGAAGTGAACCGTTCAGTACCTCGAGATTTGAAATACTAGCAATTAAAAAAAAGTTTGCAAAACGGTTAACTGGTTTTTAAGATAAGTATCGTGATCACCGTAACGGCACTTCGTTCCATTTCGAGACAATCACGTTTAAAGTTTCGCGCTTTACCTTGTATTTATGGAGTGTGCGCGTTACAATGGGCTGAAACTTTATTTCTAGTGCTCCAATCTTTATGAAATTTGGAATGTGTATAGACTGGCTAGTACACTTTCAGATTACTCCTTTGTTTACATGCAGCAAATGCTAGAAAAGTTTGCTTCATTGATCCATTGTTCCAATAGGGATCATGGAAGTAATGCACGGAGGAATCCAGGGGAGAAGTCTAGAATCAACCCATCGAAAAACCTTAGGAGAAAATCTCGAAGGAATCTTACAAAGTATCTAGAGGGGATTTTGGGAAGACCTGGGTGGTATAAGTATCATGGTACAAGTATCTTGAAACGAGTTTCGTACTGATTATTGTCATCAATCGTGATAGGCTTGGAATATGTACATTAGTATGGGACAAACATCAAATTCTCGCTCCAGTCGACTTTTCTGATTCCATTTAGGTCCCATATGAACTGTGCAAAATTTCAGCGCATTCGGTGAAACTATAATTTAGCGCAAGCGGTTCAAAGTTTTCATAGGATTTACTATGGGAAAAGTTACACTTTCAGATAAAAAATCCCAGAGGTCATCCCTTGTCTCCTTAATTCAAATCGATCAATGATTCTTGTTGAAGAATCATTTATGAAACTTTCTTTCGAAAACCGCAAAACGATTGGATGCTTGTGGAAAAAGTTATTGATTTATTACCGATTAGTGATCCAACGAACGGCTTTTTGTTTTGTTTTATTAGCAGCACTGTAGCTGCTGCCTTGGCTGCTGCTGTTTCTGGGGGTGGTGATGCCTCCCGCCACCCCATGCAACAACGGCAGCAGCAGTGCTGCTGATAAAACAAAACAAAAAGCCGTTCGTTGGATCACTAATCGGTAATAAATCAATAACTTTTTCCACAAGCATCCAATCGTTTTGCGGTCTTCGGCGGAAAGTTTCATAAATGATTTTTCTACAAGAAGCATTGATCGATTTGAATTAAGGAGACAAAGGGCGACCTCTGGGATTTTTTGTTTGAAAGTATAACTTTTCCCATAGTAAATCCTATGCAAACTTTGAACCGCTTGCGCTAAATTATAGTTTCACCGATTGCGCTGAAATTTTGTACAGTTCATATGGGACCTAAATGGGATCTAAAAAGTCGACTGGAGCGAGGATTTATTTTTTCCATACAAGCGTGTCCCATACTAATGTACATGTACCATGGTACGAATACCACCAGAGATTCTGTGAGAATCCCTGGAGGCACTCCGGGAGAGCTCACTGGATGAATTCCCGAGAAATGCCCATGGGTATCTGTAAAGAAATGGGGGAATCCTTCGAGCTTTATTGAGGAATAAGGTGGTATAACGCAGAAGGAATGTCAAATACATCCTTGAAGGACTACAGGAAGGAATTTTTGGAAGAATCTCTTAAACATGCTGCGCAATCATGAAATGTGCCAAGATGTCTGTACTCTGTGAGGGAATACATGAACATAAAAGTTTGCTTTATAGATGTTCGTGTAAAAATTGGATATCTGTGTGTCTAGACAGCTGTCTGTTCCTTATGGATTCGGAATCTACTTATTTATTTATTTATTTCGCCAAACATAACGTAGACTACATTTTAACTCATAGCTTGTAGGAAGACACCTTTGATTCTGAACAAGTACTTCTTTATTATGACAGACATTAATAGTACCCCAAAGCCTTCTACAGTTCGGCCATCTTGACAATATACATCGTCCTCGATGTGACGGCCACTTCAACGACTCCAACGATATGTTCCTTATCTTCAACTCGATGACCAAGTCCTCGATGTTGTTATCACAGAGAACAGACATCCAAGCCTATAGAAAATTTTCTCGAATGCTGTGTAAGGATTCAATTTTTTTAGCGTTGACAACACTAGCTTCACCTATGCGGAAAATTGCCACAGTCAGTGGTGAGTATGCAGATCTAGATAAGTTTTATATTCACCACCGACAACAGCGTGGGAACTTTGTGACAGCAGCGCCACCACGAAGTTGCCACTTGTGTTGCCATTTCAAATGACCGTTAAATTCCTTACACAGATTTGGAAGTGGACTTGGATGTCTGTTCTCTGTGCACAGATTTGGAAGTGGACTTGGATGTCTGTTCTCTGTGTTGTTATGTTGCTTCACCAGTGGTGGTTACAGCAATACTCCCATCACGCAACTCCTTTCGCAGACTTTTCTGTTAATGTATCGTCTCCTCCAGCTTTCAGCTTTCTTCTTCAACTTTTATCACAGAGAACAGACATCCAAGTCCACTTCCAAATCTGTGTAAGGAATTTAACGGTCATTTGAAATGGCAACACAAGTGGCAACTTCGTGGTGGCGCTGCTGTCGCAAAGTTCCCACGCTGTTGTCGGTGGTGAATATAAAACTTATCTAGATCTGCATACTCACCACTGACTGTGGCAATTTTCCGCATAGGTGAAGCTAGTGTTGTCAACGCTAAAAAAATTGAATCCTTACACAGCATTCGAGAAAATTTTCTATAGGCTTGGATGTCTGTTCTCTGTGCTTTTATCTTCATCGACCCCGCTTTCCGTTATGTTTTGGCAGAATTCTTTCTTCAGAGTTTCAAAGGTTCTGCAATCCTTTACCAGAAGGGTTGACTTCATTTCGCCTGCTTTCAGTATTCTCCTCGTCCAATAACTTGAAGTTTGGATCGAACGATTTTGCAAAATGATTTCTGAACAAGTACTTCTTTATTGTGACAGACATTACGTAGTAGTACCATAGACTAATTTCAAGACCTCGATGTACCAAAGAAAACCATTAAATTTTCTGTGTCCAGTCCGGTACCCAATAAATATTCATTACCGTGTATTTTTTTCCGTGTAAATTGCCTTTTGTGTAAATTATATTTAGCGTGTTACACCGATCTGACAGCTCTGACAGTAATGGACTAAACATAAATTACGTAAAGTGGGTACCGAGGATTGTTCACAATCTGCGAACTTGACTGCGGAAAAAAATGCGACCATGACGCCGCTGGTAGTACCACCGACGAACCG
The DNA here is from genome assembly GCF_035046485.1 of Aedes albopictus. Lineage (NCBI taxonomy): Eukaryota > Metazoa > Arthropoda > Insecta > Diptera > Culicidae > Aedes > Aedes albopictus. The sequence continues at coordinate 8,053,570 of NC_085136.1, read as the reverse complement.
ACGTGACAGTGGTGATTCAAAAGTGTCCCCCCCAAATTTAACGGTCAACCACCGAAGCGAGCGATCGCTTTTGTCAAATCAGCGCAGACGCGAACCGTTTCCTATATCAACACACGGGGGTTTGGTGTCGAGCTATCAAATCATCGCGAGCCGTTATAGAGGTGGCGATAGTGTTCGGCTATTTTTCATCATGGCGTCGCGGACAACAAATTTGAATTTATTTGTTCTAGCTGTCACGTCGGTTCGTCGGTGGTAGTACCCCAAAGCCTATTACAAGTTATAGTTTTTTTTGTTTTCTCAAGGAATTAAAGCAATTTTTAATATTTGTTCGAAACATGGTTATATCTATACATGCGCAGTGCTGATTCTTTATTCGATTTAAAGGAACAAATTTCGCATTATCTGTTCGATGATTGTTTTTAGAGCAAATAGATTACGACCTCTTAATAGACCATGAGTATAGAAATTGATGTTTGATAATACGTTAGCAGAGTCAATGCGTTGAGATATCATTTATGGATAATTCGCGACGGTCTTTCAAAGCTTAAATATCTATAAGCATGCATCGAGCTTCATAAGAAGGCAGTGGAAAAGTGGTCCAACCTAACTTTCGTAAAGCATATAGGAGAAAATGTTTTTGTATTGATTCGATTCGATCCTTGTGCATGTAGGAATACCATACTATGCTACAGTATTCTAGAACTGATCCTACATATGCAACGTACAGTGTTTTATTGCGTATGGGTCCTGACAGTTGTAGCCAAAACGATTAATGAAGCCTAGTATATTAGTTGCCTTGTGAGTGATAGCGTGATAGCGTTATTAGAAATTCCTTGAGCGATTCCTTTTGAACACGAAACTGGGCTATACCACAGAGAACAGACATCCAAGCCTATAGAAAATTTTCTCGAATGCTGTGTAAGGATTCATTTTTTTTAGCGTTGACAACACTAGCGTCACCTATGCGGAAAATTGCCACAGTCAGTGGTGAGTATGCAGATCTAGATAAGTTTTATATTCACCACCGACAACAGCGTGGGAACTTTGCGACAGCAGCGCCACCACGAAGTTGCCACTTGTGTTGCCATTTCAAATGACCGTTAAATTCCTTACACAGATTTGGAAGTGGACTTGGATGTCTGTTCTCTGTGGCTGTACAGATGAATTTTCGGGGCACTTCTTAGCCGGGATACTCGCCGGGATAGCTAGTGCATAATAAACTGCAATGCAAGTCGAAACTGTTGGCAGAATCCAGGATGCAACAGCGGAATGCCCAAAGGTGTTTCGGATTATGGTGGAGGAATAACACACGCGACTACTTTAGAAAAGGAACTTAGGTTTAATAGCAGAAAAGGTACAGCTCTGACTGGTGGTGAGCGATCGAATGTTGCGTTGTGATAAAAATGTCCTGCGTGTTTACGCGCGCACACCAGGATCAAGGTAATTAACGTTCAGGTATACATTGTAGAGTTGGGGCACAAGGTAATTAATATAGGAAGAGGTGAACATTGTTGATTCCCACACTCCCCCTCAATGTTACAGCTCTCTACTCAAAGCAATCCAGCTTCGTTGTCGATTGCGTCGAACCAGACAGGATCCTCCAACGCCTCAGTGGGATCGTCCGGTCCAGTGACACGCCTTGTAGAACCCTCGAAACCATTCGGATGTCGAAACTCCGTTTCGAACTCCTGCATTCCGCAACGACGACTGTTGTAACCGGAACATGACTCAACTTCTTTAGATTTGCAGTTAACTTCGAGTCCTTTGTTTGATCGTGGGATCTGCTTCAGACCGCTATTCAACTTGACTCCCGTAGCCAAACGCTCGTCCACAATATGCTTGGCAGCAGCCTTGGATCGTAGAGCAGGTCGTTGCTGCCGGTGGCTCCGACCATCCGTCGCGGCCAACGAGACCTGCGCCATGTTGAGATAATACAGTTTGCCTCGTCGAGATCCAGTAGCAACAACTTCGCCATCAGTATTCACTATGTCACATGTTTCATTGGCAAAAGACACTTTATAGCTTTTCTGAACCAGTTGTCCAACAGAGATCAAGTTCGTGGATAGTCCGGGTACAAACTTCACTTTGTTCATGTTGATATTTACGGTTTCACCGGAACCATCAACGCCATGCACTACAACTTGTCCTTCACCCTGAACTTGACTTGTTTTCCCATCCGCAAGTATGATGTTACCACCAGAAAACTCTCTCAACGATTCGAAACACGACCTGTCACTGCACATATGCGAACTTGCACCACTGTCAATTACCCAACTTTTGAAATTTTCTTCTCCGACGGTGAAAGCAACACTACGCGTATCACTCTGGGCAGTTTTGGCCTTGCCGCATTCGCCACAACTGGTGCAGGGAGTATCCGCTTCCTCCTTCAGCGTTGCCAGGAACTTACGGCAGTTCCGCTTGATATGGCCGACGTGTTTACAGAAATGGCAAATTCTAGGATCTCCTCCCGACTTACCTTCCGTGGATCGCATGGCCCTTTCACTCCCAACAGATCCACCTCTTCTTTCCAGCTGTCGGTTGTACTCATCGACGAGCTTCGATTTTACAACATCGAGCGAAATGTCGTCATCTGCCCGACTGTCCAGAGCGGTTACTAGACCATCGAACGACGGCGGAAGACTTCGAAGCAGCATGCATATCTTGGTATCCTTGTCCAAGGTCGTACCAGCAGCATCGAGACGGTCGAAAAGATCGTCGAATTCCCGCAAATGATCTTCCACGTCACAGTTTTCAACAAGATTCACTGCACACAACTTTTTCAGGAGCGATACCCGGACCGACCGTGTCGTCTTCTGATGGTATCTCTTCAACGCTTCGTAGGTATCACGCGCGAGGACACAGTTCTTCACCAACGAAAACTGGCTATCTTCGAGCAGTAAGATAATTGTTGCCTTCGCTTTCCTGTCGTCCTTTTTCCACTGCTCGGTACGGTCTTCTTCGGCAAAAAACAGGCTCTTCAATAACGTACCACAAGTCATCGCGAGCGAGTAGCATCTCCACACGTACCTTCCAGGATTGCCAGTTGGTACCGTTTAACTTCGGGATCGAAAACTTCGCGTCACCCATTTTCACCGACACACTTTTTTACTGGGGTATCCACAAAAAAAAACTTTCCGGATGAATTCTTCTTCTCAATTTCTTCAAGCTCCGCTTGCTCAGCACTCTATTCTACCTTTCTCTCGAGCGATGGTTGCTCGGCACTCTCTACTACCACTACTACTTCTTCCTACGACTTCGAAACACTTTTCTCCCCCTGGAGAAGCAATCACAAACACTGTTTCTCTTCACCCTCACCCGGGTGGAATATCAGGAACTGTTCCGTACCGATCACGCTTCAATCATGCAGCTACCACTAGCTCTCACTTCGCGACGCGGCGCTTCTCGTACTGACGCAGCAACGAGGAAAACGAAAAACACTATTCGGCTCTTCCCGGCCGAATCTTTCCACTCATAAATCCTTTCCCTCTGGGCCAGTAACTGGGCCATTACCTGTTGGCAGAATCCAGGATGCAACAGCGGAATGCCCAAAGGTGTTTCGGATTATGGTGGAGGAATAACACACGCGACTACTTTAGAAAAGGAACTTAGGTTTAATAGCAGAAAAGGTACAGCTCTGACTGGTGGTGAGCGATCGAATTTTGCGTTGTGATAAAAATGTCCTGCGTGTTTACGCGCGCACACCAGGATCAAGGTAATTAACGTTCAGGTATACATTGTAGAGTTGGGGCACAAGGTAATTAATATAGGAAGAGGTGAACATTGTTGATTCCCACAGAAACATGGATAATACCCAATTAACAATCACTCATTTTACATGCACCTTTACGATGAATTGCTTCAGCATGATGCTGAATAACATTTGGATAATTTTCCGGCACAACCTTTGTTCGGGTTTTGTTCACACAAATTTGGAGAAACTATAAAGCATAGTGTTGTGTACCAACTGAATTGTTTGGTGTTAAAGCGTTTTACAACTATACAGTAAAGCTGTTATTCAGCTTTAGCAAAAAATGATTAAAAATAAATAAAATGCTAAATTATTCAATTTATGATTGGAACTCAATGCTGTGAATAAATATTGTGAAAAAATAACTACACATAAATTTACCTAAATCCAGATTCGAACTCGAGACCCGTCAATTGCCATCCGCATGCCTTCCCATCTGCGCCATCCTAGAGATGATGAATTGCAGCGCTCAAATCAAAACATAAACTTCTCGTGGTTTAATAATGATCAGACTTCAACTCCTATTCAGCAGTGGTGAATTAGCACAGACGTTATGATTAACGACTGAACAACAGATTAATTCAGCTGTTGTTCAGTAAAAAACACGTGTTTTTTTCATGTACTCTGAGTCGAAGTATGATGAAACGAAAGCGCTTATTTGACTTGTGGAAAACGCATTATACGGACACATGTGCTAATTTTTACATGAACTTAACAAGAAGCATAAAAGAGTCTTGTTAAACTATGTTGTAAAGGAAGTACTGCGAATCGAATAGGAAGCTTATTAAATGCTTGAAAAGTGTTTTAAATAATTATTGTAAATACCAATACGAAAACTTGAACATTGGCAACCTTTTCAATTGAAATAGCATTTGTATAGTAATGTGTACAGCATAATTTTAGTTCAGCAATAATAACTATTACAAAACAACAATTCAGCATGCATGCTTGTTTGCGGCTGGTGATTGTTAGTTGGGTAGAGATCATTGTTTTGCTTCTATTAAAAATACCGAGAAAAATACTAATGAAAGAAAATCAAATTTCTCATGTGTTCGTTCCATAGTTTTTCAGTTTAGATAAATATTTTTCTATTATTAAACATTTTAGTTTAGTTGGGTTTTCTAATTTTGGAAAAAAAATCCTGGAAAAAATATTGGTTTTCAAATTTTGTACGAAAGAGAACCTTGAGCCAGATTTGTAAACTTTATGACAGACAAACAGACACTTGGAACAATTTTTAATTTAAATCTATGTAACGGAAACATTCGCCCAATACTAAAAGGACTGATTTTGGCCATTCATCAACTAGGTGACGGTCGAGGTGACGGTAGTGAGCAAACGTCAAACTCGAACGAAAACGATGCCAGCGTGTGCCAGCGCCACGGGTACTATGATTTTTTGAAATAGACCGTTACACAAAATAAATTTCAAACAGATTTTTTGGTATCATCTTTTGACAACTGGGCAACTGCTAATGCGAGGTACACTGAAAGGCGGCTTGCAGTAATGACAAGCATAAAAATGTTTTTAAATTTACCATGGCAAAACATGATCATCGACCCACCAACGCTTCTTGTGTGCGTTTTGTTTCTTCTCACATCAACCGTTTCGATAGCCGAGTGATAGCGTGCGGGCCTGGTGATGTCAAGGTTCTTGGTTCGAATCCGGTTGCGAACAGAAGCTTTTTTTAATTGAAAATCGAGTCCATGGTAAAATTGAAAACATAATTCTGTTGAATTGAAATTAAACTCAGTGTGCACAAATTTAGTGGCGTTGTGTATTTAAATTGACCCTCAGAATACAGTCCCGATTCGTTCGTTGGTGGCTCGATGGATGGGCTGTCTCGAATCGTTGAATGTTCAATGGTTGGGGCAAAACCCAACTAAAAAGCACTGTCAATGTCAAAATAGATGTCAAATCGAGTTTGACGTCTGACCGCCGTTGCATCGGAGCTCCTGTATACAGAACGTTTGTGAAAGTATGCGAGTGTTTCGTGACGTATTTCTCGTCACTCGCGTGTGTCTAGAGCATTTTGATCAGATGTCAGTTGACCCAACGAATGAATACGATTCGCTAATCGGGGCGCAATCGTGACCCAACCAGCGAATCCAGGCTGTAGTAATTTTCACCGCAATCCGTCGTTCAGTGTATGCACGTATGCACTTTAAACGGAATCGCTCAAGTAATTTTCGTTCAGCGCATTATTTTTTCGTGACCGGAATGGTCAAGAAATTTAACACAACAAGCCCCATTTGATTTGACGTTTCTTTTCAGCTCCGTACTAGGATCCGGAATAAAGCGACGCTTTATTATTTCGCGAGCGATTCCTTGCCTGAGTTTTCCACGCATCGAGATAGGCCAAGAAATTTCTTGCGATCTGCGTACTACCACAGAGAACAGACATCCAAGCCTATAGAAAATTTTCTCGAATGCTGTGTAAGGATTCAATTTTTTTAGCGTTGACAACACTAGCTTCACCTATGCGGAAAATTGCCACAGTCAGTGGTGAGTATGCAGATCTAGATAAGTTTTATATTCACCACCGACAACAGCGTGGGAACTTTGTGACAGCAGCGCCACCACGAAGTTGCCACTTGTGTTGCCATTTCAAATGACCGTTAAATTCCTTACACAGATTTGGAAGTGGACTTGGATGTCTGTTCTCTGTGGTACTACCCATTATGCAGTCAGCAAAATTTAAATATTTTTCCACTGTGCGAGACCTTTCTCTTATGACGAAAAAACTGAGCCGCAGATGTCGCTTCGGATCTCACGTGGCTCTCACTGTAACACTCACGCACACAACTTCCCATATTCACCACATCCGAGCGGGTCTTGTTGTGTGGTGAAATTTGGGCACTCGCGCGCCAGTGCGCCGTCGCGCCGACAATCTGTCAAAATTTTGTTGGCGTTCGCGGTTCGGTCGGACGAAGTGCGTTGCTTTTGCTGGAAGGAAAAATTTAATAAATTCCTGGTTTTCCGCTGTTTAAAATCACGCCGGGTGATGTGCTAGTTGTGTGGAAGCATTAGCTTAGGTAAGCGTTTAAATCAACGAGTGGACTGAATAGCGGTAATTGGATTAATTTCATCGTCTGCCGCGGGGGTAGAGTTTCATTCTGAGGGCGGCGACGACAACGTAGACAGCGCGATGAACCTGTACCACTATCTGAACTCGGTGCAGCGGGTGTGGAATGCCGGCGAGGGCCAAGCCGTGGCACGGCTACTGTCCCTGTCGGATCAACACGTAAGCAATTCGAACTTGCATGTGGAGTACCCGGAGACGGCCGTGGATCGACAGCTCGAATCGCCGTTGGATGAGGTGGTGTCATGTCATCTGAAGGTGCTGTTTTATCTGACAAAGGAGCGTAAGTAGGGGATGGAGAGTTAAGGGGGGACATCATTGAGAGTTTGAACGTGTATTTTCGAATTCCAGCTCGGAACTACAGCGACGCTTACAAGCAGCAAACGAACTGCATCCAGGCCGTGGTCAAAATGCTTCAGGTGATGAAAGACGAGAACTGGTTCCTTCCGATTATGTACACGGTAGCCATTGACCTGCGTCGGCTAGCGGCGAAATGTGAGGAACAGCTAAAAACGTCCAAACCGGGCGAAATTCTGGAGAAGGCGGCCGAGTGTCTGATGGCGTGCTTTCGGGTTTGCGCGGCGGACAATCGGGCTACCGATCAGGACACCAAGCGGCTGGGAATGCTCAATTTGGTCAATCAGCTGTTTAAGGTGGGTACAGGAGGTTTAGTTTAGTTCTGAAAGCGTTAAATGGCTTTTTTTTCTTACAGGTGTACTTCCGGATCAACAAGCTGAACTTGTGCAAGCCCCTGATCCGAGCCATCGACAGTTCCAATTTCAGGGATTCCTTCAGTCTCGCCCAGAGGATCACCTACAAGTACTTCGCCGGCAGGAAAGCCATGTTCGACTCGGACTACAAAAATGCCGACGAATATCTTAGCTTCGCCTTCGAGCACTGTCCGCGGAGGTTCACCAAGAACAAGCGGCTGATCCTGACCTATCTGGTGCCGGTGAAGATGCTACTCGGCTACATGCCCCGGAAGGAAGTCCTGGAACGGTACAACATGTTGCAGTTCTACGAGTTGACGATGGCCCTGAAGGAGGGAAACGTCCGGAGGTTCGACGAGGTCATCCAGAAGCACGAGGCGTTCTTCATCAACGCTGGAATCTACCTCATAGTGGAGAAGCTGAAGATTCTCGCCTACCGGAATCTGTTCAAGAAGGTCTATTTGATCCTGCAGACGCACCAGATCGACTTGAATGCATTTTTGACAGCCCTGCAGTGGGTCGGCGAGGAGGAGCTGACGATGGACGAGACGCACTGCATCGTGGCCAATTTGATCTACGAGGGACGGATCAAGGGATACATCAGTCATCAGCACAACAAGCTGGTGGTTTCGAAGCAGAATCCGTTCCCGAATGTAATTGTGACTTAGAGTTTAGTTGGATGAATAAGAAAAGAGTGGAAGATGTGGAATAATCTCTCTGAAGTTATAAGGTTTTTACTTGCGGTAGGAGATATATCACAGGCCGGGGTAGTAAGGTAAGTTTCTATTTAAACACTAGTGTGATAAACTTGCACCTTATGTTTCGTTCTAGGTACGTATCCATCTCATCGGTTTCAAATCCATTATTTTGACCTTCACGATCAATTTGCGTGTTGTGGCTATGTCACACTCAAGCTTTGATCGATCGCCGGTAATTTACATCATACTGCTGGCGGAATACAAGCTGACACAAGCAATTAGTTTGCGTTGTTCTCATCCTCTTCTTCTTCTTCTTCTTCTTTGTGGCTCTACGTCTCCACTGGGACTTGTCCTGCCTCGCTTTAACTTAGTGTTCTTTTAACATTTCCACAGTTATTGATTGAAGTGGTTAAGGCTATGGATCGTCAATCCGGAGACGGCGGGTTCGATTCCCGTTCCAGTCGGGAAAATTTTCTCGATTCCCTGGGCATAGTGTATCATTGTACTTGCCTCACAATATACAATGGCAGGCAAAGAAAGCCCTTCAATTAATAACTGTGGAAATGCTCAAATAACACTAAGTTGAAGCGAGGCAGGCCAAATCCCAGTGGGGACGTAGAGCCATAAAGAAGAAGAAGCACAAAGTGGTACAAGTACGGCTACACGAGCTGGCGGAACAAGGTCAAACCGCCCTAACGGCTCGAGCTGCATGGTTGAAACGTGTCCAGGAGACATGGCCTGCGGAGGACAAAAAGCGTCCGCCAGAGGCGCGGGTGTAAAGTCGTAGAGGAAGTAAGGGGCGGCCAACGCGAGAAAGTCGGCTGTGAAACTCGCAAGGGGCAGAGAAACCAAGTCAAAGGGAACCCTTAGGCACAGACAAATAGACGTAACACTTGCGAAATTTCCATCGACCACGCTTTTAACGATCATTTTAAATTTTCATAGTTGTGGCTTTCACAATCAGAGGCGCACGCATGGTTTCCTATGCATTTGACGTTTCACACTAGCGCCTTCTGTTGACGATATTGCACAACACAGTGATTCGTGCAACTTCTCCACCAGATGATGGTAGTGTGAACTGGTCGATTGATTTCCATGAAAATCGTTCGAGGTGTTACGTCTGTTTGTCTGTGCCTTAGGTTACAGTTGGAAAGTTGAGAAAAGTGAAACCAGCCCGCAAGTGCGAATGGCGCAACGCGCTGGTCTTCAAAACTGAGGCGGATACGTACGCCTTCTATGCTGAGGGCTATGCAAGGCGAAAATCGTAGAAAGCATCCGATGCACCAGGACCGGAGAGATGATGTTAGTACTGAAGAAGGAGGCGGCCCAGAAGGGCACCTTCTACAAGGCACAAGCAAAAAAGTACAGGAGAGAGCCCTGACGGCGGAGGCGACTCTCCATCATAAAAACCTGGACGAGATCACCGATGCAGAGGAATTCGCAACCGCACTTAAGCAGCAGTGTGAGGTAAATGCACCAAGGGCATCGATCCGCTAGCGAAAGGGTCCGGCAGTGCTTCAAGCAAGAACAATAGTCCTGGGCGTGTAAGGGCTCGGACAGGAGTAAGCTCTGCAGGAAGTGCGGAGTGAAAGGCCACATCGCCAGAAAGTGCAACTCGACACCGACATTTCTGATTTGAGCGGTGAATAAAGGCCACATGACGGGTGGGCCTAAATGTCCAGGCCCGCGTGGAGGTCGAACCAACCGACGTCGTACGAGAGCTTCGCAGTAACGAAGATCAACGGGGTGGAGTACTGCACTGCCGTGAATCGCATATTTGTCCCATTTGCATAGGAAATCCAGCAAAGATGGGACTGATATGCGATTCACGGCAGTGCAGTTGTTATGCTCTTCCCAGGTGGCCGATAGACCAGTTTATTCTCATCTATGCTAGATTTGCTATCAAGCGCACTAGTGCGATTGAGTGCCGTGGTCAACTTGGGCTTGACTAACGAGAAAGTCAGCGCTCTACTCGAAGCTATGGCTAGACTGAACATGGATGTCACGAACGTAGGTGACAATAAACCTATACTGTATGAACGGTAGTCGATCATTGATGTGACCTTCTCGAGCCTGGGTCTAAACTAAACCCTAACTCGGACTAAGGATCGACGATGGGTACACGCACAAAAGCTACGAGGAGGATGTAAAGAGCTCATCCGATGTGCGTAGAATGAAGCGAAGTGAGGTCTACAGGGTGGAAAACTGCCCTGACGGCCAAATCAAAACTGTTGCTTCCGCATCAAGAACCCTAACGCAATCGGAACAAAACTACAGTCAAGAGGAAATGGGTTTAAGGAGATGGGTCTCCAGTTAGCCTTGTGGTTAAGGCAAGGCTTTGGATCGCCAGTCCGGAGACGGCGGGTTCAAGAAGGTTGCTTTGATGGAGAGTTCAGAAGACTAGATTAATTCCCGTAGCGTACAACGACGAATTGCGCGATCAAATTGAAGAACTCGCGTCTCGACAACCTGTCAACAAACATATGGAATGGATTAGTCTCGTAATCGCTCTCTCTGCTTCCAGATATACGGTCCAACTCTTCAACATCAGCAGGAGTTTCGTCAACGGGGTCAGTGAAATCCGCGCTTGGTTCTTCAATCGTGTATAGCTCCATGAACTGAACTGATTCGGTATCGTCTGCTTGCATGATTAGCTTCTGCGGTTTACCTTCTCGAACAACGATGATATCTCTGCTGATGAATACTTCTTGATAGACCGGGTTATACAATCTGTAGCCTTTAACGTCTTCTCCATATCCAACCAGAATCGCTTCTTTTGATTTCAGTCGCAACTTTTTGCGTTTTTGCTTCGGGATGTGGACCAGAGCCGTTGATCTGAACGTTTTCAGATGACGTAAGTCTGGCTTTCTTCCGGACCAAGCTTCTTCTGGTGTCATCGCATCTAACGATCTTGAAGGACTTCTGTTGACAAGATAGGCCGCCGTTGATAGTGCTTCTGCCCAAAACTTCTTTGGTAATTGAGAATCGTTGAGCATACTTCGAGCTTTCTCCACGAGCGTGCGATTCATCCTTTCTGCCACACCGTTCTGCTCAGGAGTATAAGGACACGTTCTCTGGTGCCGTACCCCATCCTTTTCGAAACTTCTCCGGAAAACTTCGTTCACATATTCGGTGCCGTTGTCAGTCCTGATAATCTTCAATTTTCTATTGGTTTGCCTCTCCGCCATGGATGTGAACTTCGTGTAGGCTTCAAAAGCTTGATTCTTCTTCTCCAGAAAATACAGGAAAACTTTCCTCGTCGCATCGTCAATGAACGTCATCACGAACCGATTTCCGCCAAGGGATGGAACTTCTATTGGCCCGATCAAATCCGTATGCACCAGGTCCAGAATTCCTTCGGATCTTGATGAACTGTTGGGAAACGGGTTGCGTGCATGCTTACCTGTTAAACACGCGATGCACTCCGGAACCGGTTCGTCCTTCAACTCGATGCCGTGCGTTATGGTTGACAACTTCTTCAGGCTTTGATAGTTCAGATGTCCCATTCGCTTGTGCCAAATTTCCAAACTGACTGTTAGCAGCGATTCCTCGACCTTTCGATTCAATCTGTACAAACCGCCAACTTGAGTTCCAGAAGCAATAACAGTTCCGTTGTCCTCGCGTACCTGGCATTGGTCAGAGGTGAACACCACCGATAATCCTTTCTCGCGCATTTTACTTACAGAAAGAAGGTTGGTCGCCAGCTCCGGTATCTGTATAACTTGTTGCACCTCAACGGGACCCTCTTCAAGCTGCAGGCTCACTTTACCTTTGGCAACGGACATCATGCAGCCATTGTTGGCCGTTCCGACGGGATGTGACATCTGCTGCTGCTTCACGAAACTTTCGTCACTTCGGGACATATGGCATGTGGCTCCCGAATCGAAGTACCACTCCTCGCCTTCAACCTCGCCCATCGCAAATGCACTGCATAGCGCTTTACTTGCCGATTTTGATGATTGCTGCTGCTTCCATGGACACTTCGCTGCGTAATGGCCTTGCTTCTTGCAATTATGGCAAGTATCATCCTTCTTCATTAAACCGCTGCTGAATCTTCCGTTGTTGCCACGACGTCTTGGTTTCTGATTCGAGTATAAAGCTCCATCGCTTCCTCCGCTTTTTGAACCGGTTTGCAGCTTGACGTCCTGAAAAATCTTCGCTTTAATCGCATCGGACGTAAGGGCAGCTCCAGACGCCTCCAAACCCATGATCATGGGCTCATAATGATCTGGAAGTCCCATCAACAGTAATGCCGCTAACCACGAGTCGTCAACCTGGAATCCGATGCTCGCCAGCTTGTGCGCCGACGACATGAGCTCACCAACGTATGCTTCTACACTGCGGCAATCCTCCAGTCGAATCGATGTTAGCTTCCTCAGTAGTCCGATCTTGTGCGTTAATCCGTTGTCTTGAAAAGCGTTGTGCAGTTTGTCCCATGCTTCTTTGGCACTCTTGGCGTCCAGAACCAGGCTGTAGTTCGTTGTTTCCAGGCTTAAACATATGGTGGCTAGCGCCCGCATGCTGACCTCATTGTCCACGACTTGATCCGCCACTGGTTCCACAGCTCCCCAGGATCCTTCGCGAATTAGGGTCATCTTCATGGCAAATGCCCACGTTGTATAGTTCTCACGGCCCCTGAGCTTCTCGATGACCGGCAAGCCAACTCCACTGTAACGTGCTCCTCTTCCTGCACCTACTCCAGCGATGCTTTCGTCACCGTCTCCGGCCCTACCGGCGTTTCTGCTTCCGGTTGAACTTCCGCCTAGACTCATCTTCTATCTGAACTAAAACTTCACAACTACTATTAGCAACCTGGTGCTAGTCAAACGCGGAAAGAAACTTCGTTTGTGTTTGGATCCTGCGGAGCTGAATACAGCAATCAAGCGAGCAAGACATCAGATACCCACAATTGAAGAAATGTTGCCAGATCTACAAAACAAAGTTTTCTCAGTGATGGATGCACAAAACGGATTCTGTTTGGCACATGAAGTTGAATTCAGCCAGTTCCGACCTTACAGCGCAGCATTCTGGACGCCACAGGGAACGTTCAAGTGGAACCGAGATATGCCAGAAAGCGCAGCACCAACTCATTGTGAGACTAAAAGGTATCAGATGTCTGGCAGACAAAAACTAACGCCGAAGCCATTGAAGACCACAACAACAACCTAAGAGCGGCGTTACAGTGGTTCAGACAACCAGGACTGAGAATCAATCGAACAAAAATAAAGCTAGCATTGTCGGAGGTGTCGTTTTTCGGTCATGTCCTCACCAAACACGACGTTAAACCGGATTCAATGAAGGTCAAAGCGATTTTAGACATCCCGACGCCAACCAATAAGAAAGAACTGCATACTTTTCTAGGCTTAGCAATGTACCTAGGGAAGTTTTTGCCATCTCTGTCAGACGTCTGCGCTCCGCTTGGAAGGATTTTTAAACAGGATGTAGATTTCGCCTGGGAAGAAGATGCTGTAGCCTAGCTATATCAACACCGGTTTTGGGTTACTTCGACACGAGTGAGCAGTTGGTCATCCAGTGCGACGCAAGCAAATCAGGAATTGGATGTGTTCTGCTGCAACGTGACAAGCCAGTTGTGTAGATAGTAGCTCCGATTTCATCGAGGTCGCCGTACTAAAAGGAACAACAATGGCAGTGATAGTGGAATGTTGCAAGCGAAACTTTGTCAGACATGGCATGGTACCAGAAGTCGTTGTAACGGACAACGGGCCTCAATTCCACAACACAGCGTTTGAGAAATTTTGCTGGGAGTTCCTGCATAGCACATCGTCGCCGTATCATGTATCATGAGAGCGGTAAAACGGAGTCAGCAGTTAAACAAGTAAAGAGAATCTACAAAAAAGAAAGGCGAACAAGTGAAGATCTCTGGCAAGCGATTTTGCAATATCGAAATACACCGAACAAGCTGGGAAACAGTCCAGTTCAGCGATTACTAGGACGTAGTACAAGGAACAGTACACCGTTGAAAACCAGTAAAATGAGGGTTGCAGTCAGTCAAAAAGTTCTCAGCAAAGTTTCGGATCAAATTGAGAAACATAGAGAGAAAACTACTACGATCGCGGCACCCGGAGGCTAACGGAGTTGAAGGTTGGAGATAACGTGGTGTTGCAAAGACGTCCAGACACCGACAAGCAATGGGAGCAGTGTTGGTAAACTCACACTCAAATCACACTCATGAACCACTCCTGCGTGAGCAAACTCGCGCGCGATTCTGAATCGTTTCCTCACCGCGAGTTTTTCATGCAAAATCTCGCTCTCACGAGTCAAGCGCCGAAATCTCGTTCGCTTGTAAAACGAATTCAAATTAATTTGAACGACATTCAATGGTATTGTACGCTAGATATGCTTTTGTTCTATCATGCACACCTAAAAGCTTCGATGTAAATAATAACAAAACCAAGAAATAAAGCAATGAGTGAAATCACGAGTCAACTTATGCATGACTTTTTTGGCGGTGAGTTTGGCGAGTCAAGAATCGCGCGTGAAACAAATCAACCACGAGATTTGAGTTTTACCAACACTGGATGGGAGAAGGCAACAGTCATTGGCAAGTTACCTGGCAAATCCGTTGAACTTCAGACTGACGAAGGAAGCCGTTTGGAGGAGCTACTGGTGTCCCTCGGGTTGGACCGGACTCATCGAACCTGTCAAGAGAAGAGTTTTCGAGAAGCGATCCTACCCCAAAAAACACCTAGACGTGTTCGGGAGGACTCAATTCGGTCCATTGAATGGGATGAAAGCCGAGAGTACCAACGAGAAGAACATGCAGAACTTCAAAAAGGGGGATATTATACACTATCTAACAGAGACAATCAATTAACAACAGTCAGTCATACACCAATCAAGCACGCCATCTTGTTTACTATACAACAGAAAGAATTTCACCTATCAGCGAAGGAGTAAACCTTTTACACGAAAGGCTCGTATTGTGAAGGATAGAAGCAATTGCGTTGAATTCACTTTTGTAATCGGATCGAACAAGACGTTCATGACCAACACGGATGGATAGTCAATTCTGGTGCATCAAACCATATGTGTGGAAACGAACCGCTTTTCGATGAGATGGCACCTCTGTTCGAAACAACCGTTGCACTCGCAGGTGAGAATAAGTTTTCCGGTAGTTCTGCTGGTTCCGGAGTTGAAAACAAACTTGGCTACAGTTAGCGAGCAAAATGGTGAGTCGATAAGGAGCTACAATCGGCAAAGATCCACGCGACAAAAGACAGACTACGATTGGAAACTGGGAACATGGAATTGTAAGTCGCATGGTTTCGCAGGATGCGACAGCATAATCTACGACGAATTACATCCCGCAACTTCGTCCTTGTGGCGCTGTTGGATTGGACAGGAACGTAGAAAACCGAGTCATTGATAAGATTTGAGAGGAAGAAATATTACCGGAGGAATGGATGAAGGTATCGTGTGTCCCATCTACAAAAAGTCTGACAAGTTGGATTGCAGAAACTATCACGCGATGACACTACTAAGCGCCGTCTACAAGACACTCTGAGATTTCAAGAGAGTTCTTGGGGCTGGATTCATGGGTGAACGCGCTACAACGGACCAGATGTTCGTCATCCGCCATGTTTAGCAGAAATGCCGCGAATACAACGTGCCCACACATCACTTGTTCATCGATTTCAAATCGGCGTATGATACAATCGATCGAGAACAGCTATGGCAGATTATGCACGAATACGGATTCCCGGATAAACTGATACGATTGATCAAGGCGACCATGGATCGAGTGATGTGCGTAGTTTGAGTATCAGGGACACTCTCGAGTCCCTTCGAATCTCGCAGAGGGTTACGGCAAGGTGATGGTCTTTCGTGCTTGCTGTTCAACATTGCTTTAGAGGGTGTAATAAGGAGAGCGAGGATATTGATATTATTGCTTGTAAATTTGAGACGATGGTGGAAACGTACATTCGACTAAAGAGTGAAGTCAGGCGAATCGGATTAGTCATTGTGTCGAAGACAAAGTACATGATGGCAAAGGGCTCCAGGGAGGAATCTCCGCGCCCGCCACCCCGAATTTATATCGTCGGCGATGAAATTGAGACGGTTGAAGAATTCGTGTATTTGGGCTCACTGGTGACTGCCGACAACGACACCAGCGGAGAAATTGTGGCAGTAAATCGTGCTTACTTTGGACTCCACAGAACTCTACGATCGAATAAAGTTCGCCGTAACACAAAGTTAACTATCTACAAAACGCTGATTGAACCGGTCGTCCTCTATGGGCACGAAACATGGACCCTACGTGCAGAGGACCAACGTGCCAACGGAGTGCAGATGGAAGACGGGACTTGGAGAAGGCGAATGAACCACGAGCTGCATCAGCTGCTGAGAGAACCAACCATCGTCCATACCGCGAAAATCGGGAGGCTACGGTGGACGGGTCACGTCATCGAGATGTCGGATAGCAACCCGACTAAAATGGTTCTCGAAAGTCATCCGACCGGTACAAGAAGACGTGGTGCGCAGCGAGCTAAGTGGATCGACGATCTGCGGGCCCAACGCAGAGTGCGGAACTGGACAGCCATGGACCGAGTAGAATGGAGATGGCTACTATGTACAGCAGAGGCCACCCCGGCCTTAGCCTGATCGGTAAGGTAAGTAAGGTAGCCGACAGACCAGTTCTCATCTATGCTGATGGGAGAATGCAATACTGTTTCCTCTGAGTGTGGCATTCGGCGAGATTAACCCTGCGAAAGCTGCCTGACGGTGCCCGTAAAGTCAGGCGTATAATAACTCCGAAGGTCGACAGCAATGCCGGTAAGTCGGACCCCAGCCAGGGTTCCCGGAAAGCTGGGAAGAATGAACTTGAAAAGGCTGGCCCGTCCCGGAACGATGAGAACAACGGGTTGCGACTGTTGATAAGCCCTCAGCAGCCACAGAGTAGGGCGAACCAAGGGGAGGACCCTCTTTGGACTAAAGTGGAGAGGAGGAAGAGGAAGACAAACCGCTGGTAGAAGTGAAGGACGCCAAACCAAGGCGCAGAAACGGAGGTGCCAAGCGCGAGGAAGGCGACGCGCTCGTCATCAAGACAGAACAGTCGAAGTACTCGGACGTCATGAAGTCGATTCGAAGCGATGCCAAGCTCGTGGGTCTGGGAGCCGACGTGCGCAGTATTAGACGTACTCGTACGGGCGAGATGATCCTGGAGCTGAAGCGCGATAAGGAGCGCAAGGGCGCCGCCTACAAGAGGCTGGCAGAAGAGATTCTTAGCGAGGGAGTAGAGGTGAGTGCTCTTACACATGAGGCGACTCTGCAGGTCAAAGACCTAGACGAGGTCACCGAAGTGGAAGAGCTTGTCACGGTACTGCGGCAACAATGCGATGTGCCGGTAGCCACCGCAGCCGTTAGGCTACGGAAGGGACTAGCAGGGACAGATATATAGATAAAGTAGGAAGGATAAAGATAGGCTGGTGCGTATGTCACCTAACATTCCACGAGGCACCGGAGAATTGCTTTAGGTGTCTGAAAGCAGGACACAAGCTGTGGAACTGCAAAACCCTCGACAAGCGCAAACTGTGCAGGAGATTCGGCGCTGAAGGTCATAAGGTACAAAACTGCACGAATCCACCCACTCGTATGATCTGTACCGGGAAATCCGTGAACAACAGGCATCCTACGGGTGGTCCAACGTGCCCGGCCTTCGAGAAAGCCGCAGTACAGGTGACGCGACTCAGCAACTGCTTTGTCAAGCGGTTTCTGAATTGAGGACGGATATCGCCATAATAGCGGACCCGTATATAATACCCGCCGGCAACGGTAATTGAATCGCGGATGGATCCCGAAAAATGACGGTGATATGGACGACGTGTAAATGACCCGTCCAGAAGTTGGCATCTACTACCTATGAGGAATTCGTGGTCGCCAAAGTAAACAGGGTCTTCTTCTGTAGCTGTTCTGTGCGCCTCCGACAGCTACGGAGCCAATCGAGCAGTTCACGCAGATGCTGGTTCGCATGACGACCGTGGTAACAGGGCGAAGGCCGGTGGTAATAGCGGGCGCCTTTAATGCCTAGGCCGTGGAATAGAGAAATCGCTTCACGAACCAGCGGGATCAGATCCTCCTAGAGATACTGATCATACTAGATGTCGACATGGCTAATGTCGGTACTTTTAGTCGGAACGGAGCGCAGTCCATTATTGACGTTACCTTTTGTATTGCTGTCCTTACACTACACTGTAGGATAGACGATAGTTACACTCACAGCGATCACCTGGCGGTTCGCTACAGTATCGACTACTACAACCGCAGGCAGCTGGTAGAGGAAGAAGCGGCTAGACTAAGGCCAATCCCTCGTAAGTAGAAGACATCATACCTCAACGACGAGGTATTTAGGGAGGCGCTCCGCCGTGTGCAAAACCTATTCGGTTTAGACGTAGACAAGCTGGTAGCGGTACTGTCACATGTGTGCGATGCAAACATGCCTAGCTAAGTCCTAAACAGTCTCCAGAGATTTTGGAAGGGATCATCGAGGGCCTTTTTCCGTGTCATGACCCTGGTCCTTGGCCTCCTTTCCTGGGACAGTTGGGGACTGGGCTAGCGATGAGGAGAGGGTCAACGATGAGGAACTTGCGAGGATAGCTAAGTCCCTTAGCGTAGGTAAGGCCCCAGATCAGGACGGAGTTCCGAACTTGGCCTTAAAAGTAGCTATTGGAGAGGCTCCGGAGGTGTTCAGGTCTGCTATGCAGAAATCCCTGGTTGAGGGAGTTTACGATGATGTCCAATTGCTCTGCGGTGTATACCAGCAAGCGCAAGCTTCTAGCTAGTATTACCTCGTCCATATTACTGTATGGCGGCTCGATTTGGGACATGGCGCTAAGTATCGATAGCTACCGTAAGCCGGAAAATGTTGCAGCTTGTGGCCGTGTCCGTAACGATATCTGGATGTTCTAGATGGATCTAATATTGATACGGACAGTACTTTCAAATTAGATTTGCTGTGACTTATCGTTTCTTATGGTGCACATTTGATATCAACGATGGAAATGCATGGAATGGTACTCGCTTTAGTTCGTACCTATGGAAACGAAAAAAAACTGGAAATCCTAATTCAATAGCGTGTATCAATAGCCACTTATGTCGCTCAACTTGAGTGGGTAACTGTTACTTAGATTGAAGTGTTCTGGCACTTATCAGTAGGTAGCCAAGCCAAGTTCAGTCCAATTCCGCGCATTCTTCTTCAGTTCAGTAGAATTCGTCGATTGAAAATGTTTCCGCGAGCTGCCATCATCTGGGCGTCGATTCTCGTTAGCGCGAGTGCTTCCAACTACACCCTTTCATTCCGGTCCTCCGATGTAGTGGCAAACCTCAATACAATCACCCGGGTGCTAACCGTGGAACGCGATGCCAAACCAGTTCAAACGATCCTCATGGACCAGGATCTGGGATCTGTGACTGCCTTCGAACAACTGGCCGAAGGATTCAAACTGACTAATTCGGACGGAGAAGTTACGGAGTTCACAATAGACTGGGACGGAGAGGATTTCTCGCTGTTCACCGTTGCACGGAGAAGTCGACATCGCTCTCGAATGGTGGTGGATTGCGTCAAACTCGGTGGAGATGTGAACTGGTTCGGTGGACCGACGCAATTCACGCAGTACTGGCCGGTTCAGAAGCAGAAGTTCAACGAGTACGCTTACATCAACAAGGCAGAGGATAGCTGTAACATCGCGGAACGATACTGGTTGAACTCGCTGGGATCTTTCGTTTACGTGGACGAAGAAGCTCCACTGTTCGTTGACCAGAACTACGGCCAGCCGGGTTATCTGTGCTTGGAGGCGAAGAAGTCTCTGCCCTTCGACGTCCATGACGATACGTATTCGTTCGTGTATCAGATTGGGGTTGGTAGAGATGCGCGGGAAGCTCACATGGGAGCTGTTCGCAGGATTCTGGGGAAGCCCACAGGGCATCCAGCGGAAGAAATGGTCCGGTATCCAATTTGGTCGACTTGGGCACGCTACAAAAAGGAAATCAACGATACTGTGGTCTACGTGTTTGCTGATGAAATCTACAAAAATGGGTGGAAAAATGGACAAGGGCAGATAGAGATTGACGACGACTGGGAAACGTGCTACGGATCGCTAGAGTTTAGTAGTTCGAAGTTCCCGCGAATGATACATACCGTTGGAGTATTGAAGGCGAAGGGGTTCCCTAGGGTGACCCTATGGGTTCACCCTTTCGTCAACAAAGATTGCGAACCGGTATACTCCGAAGCAGTTCGTAACGACTACCTGGTGAGGAATCACAGTGGCCAGACGGAAGCGCAGTGGTGGAACAGTGAGCCGGAAGGCTCAGTGCATCTAGACTTCACGAAGCCCGAAGTTGCCGAATGGTTCACGGAACGTCTGAAACGCATTCAGTCCGAAACCGGGATCCACGGTTTCAAGTTCGATGGAGGCGAACCCAGCTGGATGCCTGAGGACCCCGTGCTGAACGGACCCCGCTCGAAGCATCCGTTGCTCATTACGGACAGCTACCTGCGGACGGTGGCCAAGTTCGAGCATCTAGCGGAAGTTCGATCAGCTCGACGGACGCAAGATCTGCCGATTTTCGTACGGATGAACGACAAGCATTCCTCGTGGGGAACGATGAATGGATTACCGACGTTGATCCCGACGCTATTGCTGCTAAACATGGTCGGGTATCCGCTGGTCCTGCCGGACATGGTCGGTGGAAATGGCTACTACAACCAATTCCCGAGTAAGGAGATGTTTATCAGGTGGCTGCAGGCCACGGTGTTTATGCCGAGCATTCAGTTTTCTATTGTTCCGTGGGATTTCGACGAGGAGACTGTGCGTATTTCGAAGAAGATGACCGATTTACACGAGAGGTTCACGCCGAAGATCATGGAGCGTTTTAAGCTGTCTGTTTCCGAGGGTTATCCGGTCAATCCACCCATTTGGTGGGTTTCTCCGGATGATGTCGAGGCTCAGAAGGTGTTCGACCGTAAGTTAGAGCTTATCTGAAATATCGAGGTGTCATTGTTGAGCCTTTTATATGATTGCAGAGTTCATGCTAGGAGACGACATCATCGCTGCACCGGTCGTTCGGAATAACGTGAGGGCCAGAGATATCTATCTGCCTGAGGGAGAATGGGTCGATGGGAACATTGCCACCGTATACGTTGGACCGCGTTGGATTCGGAACTACTCGGTTCCACTGCACATTTTGCCGTATTTCGTGAGAAAAGGTGTCAAGATTTACTGATGATTGTAATGTTTCCGAGGAAATACAGCAGAGTGAAGCATATCATTGACATGGCTATTTGAATGAGATTCCCTCCGGAATCTCGTGGCGATTCCCTCCGGCATCTCGTGGAGATTCCCTCCGGAATCTCGTGGAGGATTCCTCCGGAATCTCGTGGAGGATTCCTCCGGAATCTCGTAGAAGATTCCTCCGGAATCTCTTGGAGGATTCCTCCGGAATCTCGTGGAGATTCCCTGCGGAATCTCGTGGAGATTCCCTGCGGAATCTCGTGGAGGATTCCTCCGGAATCTCGTGGCAGATTCCTCCGGAATCTCTTGGAGGATTCCTCCGGAATCTCGTGGAGATTCCCTGCGGAATCTCGTGGAGATTCCCTGCGGAATCTCGTGGAGATTCCCTGCGGAATCTCGTGGAGATTCCCTGCGGAATCTCGTGGAGATTCCCTGCGGAATCTCGTGGAGATTCCCTGCGGAATCTCGTGGAGATTCCCTGCGGAATCTCGTGGAGATTCCCTGCGGAATCTCGTGGAGATTCCCTGCGGAATCTCGTGGAGATTCCCTGCGGAATCTCGTGGAGATTCCCTGCGGAATCTCGTGGAGATTCCCTGCGGAATCTCGTGGAGATTCCCTGCGGAATCTCGTGGAGATTCCCTGCGGAATCTCGTGAAGATTCCCTGCGGAATCTCGTGGAGATTCTCTGCGGAATCTCGTGGAGATTCCCTGCGAAATCTCGTGGAGATTCCCTGCGGAATCTCGTGGAGATTCCCTGCGGAATCTCGTGGAGATTCCCTGCGGAATCTCGTGGAGATTCCCTGCGGAATCTCGTGGAGATTCCCTGCGGAATCTCGTGGAGATTCCCTGCGGAATCTCGTGGAGATTCCCTGCGGAATCTCGTGGAGATTCCCTGCGGAATCTCGTGAAGATTCCCTGCGGAATCTCGTGGAGATTCTCTGCGGAATCTCGTGAAGATTCCCTGCGAAATCTCGTGGAGATTCCCTGCGGAATCTCGTGGAGATTCCCTGCGGAATCTCGTGGAGATTCCCTGCGGAATCTCGTGGAGATTCCCTGCGGAATCTCGTGGAGATTCCCTGCGGAATCTCGTGGAGATTCCCTGCGGAATCTCGTGGAGATTCCCTGCGGAATCTCGTGGAGATTCCCTGCGGAATCTCGTGGAGATTCCCTGCGGAATCTCGTGGAGATTCCCTGCGGAATCTCGTGGAGATTCCCTGCGGAATCTCGTGGAGATTCCCTGCGGAATCTCGTGGAGATTCCCTGCGGAATCTCGTGGAGATTCCCTCCGGAATCTCGTGGAGGATTCCTCCGGAATCTCGTGGAGGATTCCTCCGGAATCTCGTGGAAGATTCCTCCGGAATCTCTTGGAGGATTCCTCCGGAATCTCGTGGAGGTTAACTGCGGAATCTCGTGGAGATTCCCTGCGGAATCTCGTGGAGATTCCCTGCGGAATCTCGTGGAGGATTCCTCCGGAATCTCGTGGCAGATTCCTCCGGAATCTCTTGGAGGATTCCTCCGGAATCTCGTGGAGATTCCCTGCGGAATCTCGTGGAGATTCCCTGCGGAATCTCGTGGAGATTCCCTGCGGAATCTCGTGGAGATTCCCTGCGGAATCTCGTGGAGATTCCCTGCGGAATCTCGTGGAGATTCCCTGCGGAATCTCGTGGAGATTCCCTGCGGAATCTCGTGGAGATTCCCTGCGGAATCTCGTGAAGATTCCCTGCGGAATCTCGTGGAGATTCTCTGCGGAATCTCGTGAAGATTCCCTGCGAAATCTCGTGGAGATTCCCTGCGGAATCTCGTGGAGATTCCCTGCGGAATCTCGTGGAGATTCCCTGCGGAATCTCGTGGAGATTCCCTGCGGAATCTCGTGGAGATTCCCTGCGGAATCTCGTGGAGATTCCCTGCGGAATCTCGTGGAGATTCCCTGCGGAATCTCGTGGAGATTCCCTGCGGAATCTCGTGGAGATTCCCTGCGGAATCTCGTGGAGATTCCCTGCGGAATCTCGTGGAGATTCCCTGCGGAATCTCGTGGAGATTCCCTGCGGAATCTCGTGGAGATTCCCTGCGGAATCTCGTGGAGATTTCTTGCGGAATCTCGTGGAGATTCCCTGCGGAATCTCGTGGAGATTCCCTGCGGAATCTCGTGGAGATTCCCTGCGGAATCTCGTGGAGATTCCCTGCGGAATCTCGTGGAGATTCCCTGCGGAATCTCGTGGAGATTCCCTGCGGAATCTCGTGGAGATTCTCTGCGGAATCTCGTGGAGATTCTCTGCGGAATCTCGTGGAGATTCTCTGCGGAATCTCGTGGAGATTCCCTGCGAAATCTCGTGGAGATTCCCTCCGAAATCTCGTGGAGATTCCCTCCGGAATCTCTTGGAGAATTCCCTCCGGAATCTCTTGGAGAATTCCCTCCGGAATCTCTTGGAGGATTTCCTCCGGAATCTCTTGGAGGATCCCATTCGGAATCTCTTGGAGGATTCCTCCGGAATCTCGTGGAGATTCCCTGCGAAATCTCGTGGAGATTCCCTGCGGAATCTCGTGGAGATTCTCTGCGGAATCTCGTGGAGATTCCCTGCGGAATCTTGTGGAGATTCCTTGCGGAATCTCGTGGAGGATTCCCTCCGGAATCTCTTGGAGGATCCCATTCGGAATCTCTTGGAGGATTCCTCCGGAATCTCGTGGAGATTCCCTGCGAAATCTCGTGGAGATTCCCTGCGGAATCTCGTGGAGATTCTCTGCGGAATCTCGTGGAGATTCCCTGCGGAATCTCGTGGAGATTCCCTGCGGAATCTCGTGGAGATTCCCTGCGGAATCTCGTGGAGATTCCCTGCGGAATCTCGTGGAGATTCCCTGCGGAATCTCGTGGAGATTCCCTGCGGAATCTCGTGGAGATTCCCTGCGGAATCTCGTGGAGATTCCCTGCGGAATCTCGTGGAGATTCCCTGCGGAATCTCGTGGAGATTCCCTGCGGAACCTCGTGGAGATTCCCTGCGGAATCTCGTGGAGATTCTCTCCGGAATCTCGTGGAGATTCCCTCCGGAATCTTGTGGAGATTCCCTCCGGAATCTCGTGGAGATTCCCTCCGGAATCTCTTGGAGGATTCCCTCCGGAATCTCTTGGAGGATTCCCTCCGGAATCTCTTGGAGTTTCTCTGTGAAATCTCTTGGAGATTCTCTGTGGAATCTCTTGGAGATTCCCTCCGGAATCTCTTGGAGATTCCCTCCGTAATCTCTTGGAGATTCCCTCCGGAATCTCTTAAAGACTCCCTCCGTAATCTCTTGGGAATTTCCCCTGGAGTCTCGTGGAGATTCCCCCTGGAATTTCGTGGAGACTCCCCCTGGAATCCCGTGGAGATTCACCCTGGAATATCGTGGAGATTACCCCTGGACTTTCGTTGAGAATCAACCTGGAATTTTGTAGAGATTCCTGTCCACGAGATTCCATAGGGAATCTAGACGAGGTTCCAGGGGAGATAATTCACGATTTTCCATAAGGAGTTTCCTCAAGATTCCAGGAGAATGATTGCAGGGGAAATCTACACGAGATTCCAGGGGAATTTTCAGGGGAATCTCGTGGAGCTTTACTATATATACACACACGTATCTGTTCACTATCATGTACACACTCAAAACAGATTCGCAGGCTCGGCAAAATCGCGCACAGCCGTCTGCTCAGCAAAATCTTTATCTGGTATCTCAGCAAAACGATTGCCGACTATCAGCAATGAACTGTCAAAATTGCCGAGATCCCGGCAAAATGATTGTTTGCTGATTGCTCGGCTGTGCGAATCTCGGCAAAAGTTTGAAAAAATGCTGATATCCCAGCAATCTGAATTAAGTGTGTAGTTTTTCGATGACAAGATTCCCTGCTTCTTGAGATTGTCAATCCAAAAAACAATTACAGTTCTTTCTAACACTTAATCGTAAACGTTAGCGTAAACTGAGTCTGGCGAAAATAAAGTGAGTGCAAATTGTGGTTACCGTGTATATTCCATACTCTTGCAAGCCTACCCTATCGTGATAGTTAATAAGATTTCAATAATCAATTAACCCGGAAATTGCTACTACATGAATCAAAATCGTTTTGGTTTAGTAGGCCTTGCCAAGAACCTTCGCATCATATTTGACCTAGCTATAGGAACTGTCATCGTTCGTTACCGAAGTAGTAGGCCGGATAGCGTGTGTGATGACGATAGGCAGAGAGAATCGAACGTAGCAGGCCTTGTTTCGTACGATGCGATGGAAGCGCTGCTTTCGGGCCTGTCGACAAGGCAACGGAAGTTGCTGTTGACGCTAAATCGATTATTTAAAAGCTCCATCAACTTGACTTCCCCCATCTCGCCGCCAACAACTCACGACTATATGTAGGTACCTATCAGTAACGGGGACGGAAACACGCTGATGATGGGGAAGAGGGTTCAATATGAAACCCATCATAGTGAATCGGGTGGGTGGAATTTCACTCACAAACACGGATGGAACACATTTCATAAGCGTTCGGTGTGGCCATCGGGGATGGTACAACAATGAAGTCAAAGTAGTAGTCCCATTCCATCGGAATATGCAACTTTCTGCACAAAAACAACACCGGTTGGTAACGTGATAGAGGAAGGTGGGACAAAGGGCACTCTTGTAGAGCCGGATGACCCTGTTAGTAGAACCTTTCGTGCGCATAAGGTGTCAAAGCATGTGCAATAGTGAATCCAAAATTGCGAGGTTTTTTATACAATTTCGGGTTATAAAACAGAAAATGTGTTGCTTCCTTACAAAATTGTATGGTTCCCTTAAATTGACTACACAAAACCGTTCATCTTTGTACAACTGTCGATCCAAGTTACCGTATTACAATGCGCAATAAAATTCGCAACGGCTTGCTTAGATCTCAGATGGTATAGCATTTAGCACAATTTCTCCTGCTGTCATTGAAAGTTATATCGAGTCAATATGCAGCTCTCACTACTGGTTTTCATCATTCCCTGCCTGATGCTATGAAAAACAGAAGAACAGAAGAAAAAGTTAGTCGTTTGTGCATCGCATGCGGGGACGTGGGAAAAAGTTTTTTGGGTGATTTGGGGCATTCATCCATGCGATGTTGTTTGCGCTATTTAGAGGTGACTTTCTTCCTCCCAGAAGGAGTTCGCGTATGATTCCCGTATTCACCGTCAACATCGCAATAGGTCAAGATATTTTTTTGATTTTCCTCTTTTTTTTGGTAAAATTACACTTATTCATTCTTACAACTGACGAGCTTGATGGTCTAGTGGCTACCGCTTCTGATTCATATGCAGAAGGTTCTGGGTTCAATACCAGGCTCATCCGTTTTCTCCTACTTTGTATTTGTCTAGTTTCTCTATAGTCACTTCTCTACATATTCAACCAAGTATTCAACTCATGTATAAACGTATGTTCATATAGCCCCATCGCTAGAACTAGAAACGTTTGCACATGACGTTTCTCTTCCATCCAACTTTCACAGTACAGTGTAAATCTATCATATAACGCCTACAGGTTATGCAACCAAGTGAACTGTGTCGCTTCACAGTAATCTTCACACAATCTATTACTTTACGCCTGGCATCCACGCAACAATGCGTGAACCCGTATGTCAAAAATAAACATTTCCCAACAACAGTCCGACAATAACAGGCAACAAGCGATTGCAATAATCATTTCAATTATTTATATTTATTAATATAAAATAACACTTACTCATTTTTACAGCTGCGTTGTTACCATTCAACACAATTTTTAATTGCTGCTTCCACTTGGCTGCCACCTCGGTTTTGTCTCCATTTTTTTACCGATCATTGCACATAGCGAACGCTGGGATAGTCTTGTTACCGCGTACTATGTATTATTAGGAGTTGTATAAAATCTCCACATATTGTTCCGATTCATAGTTTCCTACAGTTCAACAATCACACACTTTTTTGTACAGCCGTTTCACACTGTAAGCTCTCCTACAAATTACTCCAGAGATTCCCCCAAGAGTTCTTTTACAGAATCCCAGAATTCTTCAAAATGGTTCATTCAAATGCTCGTCTAAAGGATTATTCGGGATTAACTCAAGAGATTCCACCAACGGTTTCTAGAGTGATTTATCCGGAAGTTTTTGGAAAGCTTCCTCCAGGAACTTCTCTAAGGCTACCTGCTGTAGTTGCTCCGAAGTGTCCTTCAGGAGTTTTTCCAAAGATTCATATGAAATTCTCTTGAAACTCATCTAAAGTTTCTTGTAATAATTTCTCGAAAGATTTTTTTCAGGAATTCCACCGGAGATTCCTCTACGATTTCTTGCAGAGATTTCACAAGGAATTCCTAGAGCGATTCTTCCAGGAATTATTCAAATATCTTGGTGAATAAGAATTCCTCCAAAGATTCTTCCAGGAACTTCTTCAGAAGTTTTGGGAATTCGATTCTACTTGGAGTTGTTCCAAAGATTTTCAAAGGAATTCTTTCACAGATTCTATCATCATGAAGTCATCCAGGCTTTCATCTACTCTGCACATTCCAATAGAAATTTTGCAAGGAGCTCCATAAGATTCCACCATAAGTATCTCGAATGTTTCGTCAATTGGATTCTCGGAAAATTCTTCGAAGAATTCCTCCAAGAGTGCCCCTCTGATTGTTCCACTCTTTGAATCTCCTTTTTGAATCTTCCCTTTGGATTCTCTTGCAGAGATACCTCCACAAGTTTCTTAGGAGATTCGCAAGAATGTCTTGAGCAATCTCTGGTGGGTTAATCGAGGGAATTTCTGTATTAAATCGTAAAAGATTCTCTGCCAGAAGCTATTGCTAAATGTCTTGGAAGAATCTTTGGAGTAAATCGTGAAAACTTTTTGAGCCTACGGAAGAATTGCTTGAGAGCAAGATCACCAATATAGAAAGTGCAATAATAAAGTGAAACACTTTGAGGTCTTTTTTTTCAAGCGTAACTACTTAAGTCGATGTCTCTACTAGACAGATATGTCTTGTCAAGTATTTTTTCCGAACAGTTGTGTCAAGGCAAAAATGTTTTTTCCTCGTTTGCAAGTAGAGAAAACTTGACTAGAAAAGTTGGTCAGAACATCAAGAGCTATCCGATGATGAACTAGTTGATTTAAAAATTATCCGCTATATGGCCACTAATCTCAGGACTAGTCCGTTTGAGATTCTTGAGTATATCCGGACGAATATCTAGAAAACCTCCGGATGAGATTCTACTAAATTTCTAGATAAGATTCTGGAGAACCTCTGGACGAAATTCTATCGAATTTCCGGATGAGATTCTAGAAAATCTCCAGACGAGATTCTGAAGAATCGTTGCACGAGATTTTTATGAATTTCCTGACGAGATTCTGGGGAATTTCCTGACGAGATTCTGAAAAAAACTTCTGATGGGATTTTATAGAATCTCCAAACAAGATTCTGGAGAATCTCCGGAAGAGATTCTGAGAATCTCCGCAAATCTCCAGACATGATTCTAGAGAAGCTATGGACTAGAATTCGGAGAATCTCTGGCTGAGATTCTGAAGAATCTTTGGACGAGATTATGAAAAATCTCTAGACGAGATTCTGGAGAATCTCCGGACGAGATTCTGGAGAATCTCCGGACGAGATTCTGGAGAATCTCTAGATGAGATTCTGGAGAATCTCTAGATGAGATTTTGAAGAATCTCTAGATGAGATTCTGGAAAATCTCCTGACGGGATTCTAGAAGATCTCTGAATGACTCTCTAGAGAATCTCTACGCAAGATTCAAGATTCAAGATTCAATTCTTGACAATATTTTGGAGAACAAGAA
Source organism: Aedes albopictus (assembly GCF_035046485.1). Lineage (NCBI taxonomy): Eukaryota > Metazoa > Arthropoda > Insecta > Diptera > Culicidae > Aedes > Aedes albopictus. The sequence continues at coordinate 8,024,303 of NC_085136.1, read as the reverse complement.
GAATATTCGAACAAGATTCTGGAGAATGATCGGACGAGATTCTGTATTTTTCTTCCCTAACAGTTTTTAGACAATCGTCGGACGAAATTCTGGAGAATCTCCGGGAGATTCCTAAATAACTCCGGGCGAGACTCTGAAATATCTATGGGTAATATTCTGAAAAATCTCCAGACGAGATTCTGGAGAATCTCCGGACAAGATTCTGGAGAATTTTCGGACAAGATTCTGATGAAACTTCTGATAATATTTCCTAGAATCTCAAACAAGGTTCTGGAGAATGTCTGGACTAGAATTTGAAGAATCTTTGACTGAGATTCTGAAGAATCTTTGGACGATATTCCGGAGAATCTCTGGATGGGGTTCTAGAGGATCTCTGGATGATACTCTAGAGAACCTCTGTGCAAGATTCCGTAGAATCTCTGCATGATATTCTGGAGAATCTTCGGACTAGATTCTGTATTTTTTTCCGTAAGAGTTTTTGGACAATGGTCGGACGAAATTCCGATCTTCGTACGAGATTCTGAAATAACTCCGGGTGAGATTCTGGACAAGATTCTGGAGAATCTTCGGAAAAGATTTTGGAGAATCTCCGGATGAGACTGTAGATTATCTCCGGACGAGATTCTGGAGATCTGGGCGTGATTCTGGAGAACCTCCGGACGCAGTTTTGGAGCATCTATGGACGAGATTCTGGAGAGTCTTCTTACAAGATTCTGGAAAAACACCGGACAAAATTCTGGAGAATCTCCGAAAATAAATCTGGAAGATCTTTGAACAAAAATTCTGGAGAATATCGGAACGGGAATGTAGAGAATCTCTGTATGAGATTCTGGAGAATCTCCGGACGAGACTTTAGATATCTCCGGACGAGATTCTGGAGAAACTCCGAACGAGATACTGAAGAATCTTCGGACGCGATTCTGGAGAATCTCTAAACGAGATTCTGGAGAATCTCCGGACGCGATTCTAGAAGATCTCTGGATGACTCGATTATCTAGAGAATCTCTATGCAAGATTCAGGAGAATCTCTTGACAATATCCTGGAGAACAAAAAGAATCTCCGAACAAGATTCTGGAGAATGTTCGGACGAGATTCTTAAATATCTCCGGGCGAGGCTCTGAAATATCTCTGGGTGATATTCTGAAGAATCTCCAGTCGAGATTCTGGAGAATCTCTGGACTGGAATTTAAAGAATCTCTGGCTGAGATTCTGAAGAATCTTTGGACAATATTCTGGAGAATCTCTGGATGGGATTCTAGAGGATCTTTGGATGATACTCTATAGAATCTCTGTGCATGATATTCTGGAGAATCTCCGGACTAGATCCTGTATTTTTTTCCGTAAGAGTTTTTGGACAATGGTCGGACGAAATTCCGGAGGATCTTCGTACGAGATTCTGAAGTTTCTCCAGGCGAGATTCTGAAATAACTCCAAGCGAGATTCCGGACAAGATTCTGGAGAATCTCCGGAAAAGATTTTAGAGAATTTCCGAACGAGACTATAGATTATCTCCGTACGAGATTCTGGAGATCTGGACGAGATTCTGGAGAATCTCCGGACGCAGTTTTGGAGCATCTATGGACGAGATTCTGGAGAGTCTTCTTACAAGATTCTGGAGAAACACCGGACAAAATTCTGGAGAATCTCCGAAAGTAAATCTGGAAGATCTATGAACAAAAATTCTGGAGAATATCGGAACGAGATTGTGGAGAATCTCCTTATGAGATTCTGGAGAATCTCCGGACGAGACTGTAGATTATCTCCGCACGAGATTTTGGAGAATCTTCGGACGAGATTGTGGAGAACCTCCGGACGAGATTCAGAAGACTTTACAGACGAAATTCTGGCGAATCTTCGAATGCAATTCTTGAGAAACTCCGTACTAGATTTTGGAGAATCTTTTTACCAGATTCTGAAGAAACACCGGACGAGATTCTTAAGAATCTTCTGACGAAATTCTGGAGAATCTCCGAAAACAAATCTGGAAGCTCTTCGAACAGAAATTCTGGAGAATAACGGAAAGAAATTGTGAAGAATCTCCGTACAAGATTCCGGAAAATTTCCGAAAGAGATTCTGGAGTTTTTCCAGACGAGATTCAGGAGAATCTGTGGACGAGATTTTGGAGAATCTTCTTACAAGATACTAGAGAAACACCGGAAGAGATTCAGGGGAATCTCCAGACGAGATGCTGGTGAATCTCCGAACGCAATTCTGGAGAATCTCCGGACGAGATTTTGGAGAATCTTCTTACAAAATACTAGAGAAACACCGGAAGAGATTCTGAGTGGAACAGATCTGATTTGATTATAAAAACTATCATGCCGAGAACCTGGGATCGAATACCACTCTCAACAAACACACATACAGAGTTGGAGTTCTTCCTTCTCAAGCGATGTAAAGCTGTGGGTCCCGAGATGAACTGGTCCCCGACTAAAAATCCCATAATGAAGTTCTATCTATTCTATATTCTATCTAGAAAATGTATAGAGAATGCTCTTATGGAATCTCAGAAGGAATTTTTGGTAGGATCACTGAAGAAAATCTTAGAACTCCCATAGAAAATATGGTAAAGTGTCTGGAAGAAACTCTGAACAAGTTCAATGAAGTATCTTGTACCGACTTTTCGAACCCTCTAAGCAGAATACCCTCTTTGAATGTGTGTAATCAGTTTCGTACCTTTTAATTCCGCCCTACATAGGGCGGAATTAAAAGGTACGAAACTGATTACACTCATTCAAAGTTCAATGAAGTACTTAAGAAGGAATTTTTCAAAGCATCTCTGAAGGAACAACAGAGAAAATCCCTGATGAAATCTTAAGTGAACCTCAAGGAGAACGTGGTGGTGGAGGTCTGTAGATAAGACTCATTGAATAATTGCTGAAGGAACTTCAACAGATATCTGAAAGTGTTTCTGGAAGTATTTTTGAAATAGTTCCTGGAAAAATTTATTACGCAATTCCCAGATAAAACTTTTGATGAATTAGTAGAAGAAGTATTGTGAAACTGTTGAATGAATCTGTTTTCTGGAGGATTCCTAAAAGAACTCCTTGTGGAATCGTTTTAGGAACTTGTGGAATTTTCAAGAGGAATTACTGGAGAAATCTTTGAAATTATTCCTAGAAGTATTCATTCCAAGAATTTCTTGTGGGATCTTTGCAAAATAATAGGGGAAACCTCAACAATTTGTTGATCAATTCTTAGAGGAAACTGAAAGAATTCTGCGAGAGTTTTCTGGGCAAACCTTTGGAACAATACGTAGAGAATTCTTTAGGAAATCCATAGTGAAATCTCTGGAAGATAGTCTAGATAAATTTTGAGTTCTTGGAGAATTCTCTGGCAGAGTTCCTATTGAGAAATTCCCAGATAGGTTTCTGAAGAAACTCGTAGTGGAATCTGAGGATGAAATGATGAAGGAGAAATTCCTAAAACAAATCTTGCCTTGAGGAAAAAAGCTGTGTAGGAATATCTGAAAGAACCACTGGAGAATGCATGAATCTATTTCTGGAGCATCCTTTTAAGATTTTTAGGAAGAATCTCAGAAAGAATTACTGAAATAGTTCTTAGAAGAAATCCTCGCAGAATAGTTGGTAGATTGCTGGAGGAATCACTGGAGAAATCCTTGATGGAACAACTCCTGGAAACGCTATATTGTTCGACAAATCCTCATCTTGTCCAAAATTCCTTATTATGTATCCCGACATGCTCGATACAAAAAGTTCCTTAACCGACTGGCAATCGAACCTGTCACCCTCAGCATGGTCTTGCTGGTAACCCATGCGCTCGCCACTTTGGCAGTATGATTCTTGAAGAAACCCAGGAGAAACACTTGAAGGAATTCGGGGATTAAATCTCTTGAATAAAATCCATAAGAAATCCCTAGAAGACCTCCGGAAGGCATTTTTGTTTAGATGAAGTACTAGGAATTCCGCAAAATATTCCTCTGGAAATTCCTTCGGGAATTTTTCTAGGGATGTTTTTGATAATTCCACTAGGGATTTTTTTTTTCGGAATCCCTCCAGTGACCCCATCGAGAATTTCTTTGGTTGGTTTATGGGAAATTTCTCAGGGAAACCCTTCAGGGATTCATCCGAAGATTCCGTCAAAAATTCTTCCAGAGAGTGTTTCTGGAATTTTTCCAGAGTGTCCTTCGCTTACTCCTCCAGTGATCTTTTCGGGAATATTCTCCCAGGGATTCTTCAAGAAATAGTTCAAGAATTCCTACAATGCTTCTTTCAGGGATTCCTTCGAAAATTTCCTAAGAAACTCCACCAAGAACTTTTTGAACTTTATTTTTCAGAGATTGTTTTGGAAAAATCTCCAGGAATTATTTTGAAGTTCTATTCTCCAGCGATTTCTTTACTAAATTCTTCAAGGGAATTTTTCCAGAGATTTTTTAGAATCCTTTCGGGAGTTCCTCTAGTGATTACGTTTGCATTTCCTTGGGCGATTTATGATTGTAAATCCTTCCAGGGATTCTAGATTTTTTACAGGGAATGCAATTTCCGCAAGTATTGTGTTTTTTCATGGATTTCTTCGAGAAGCATTTTAATTAAGAATTTCTCCAGAGATTCCGTCGGGTTTCAATAGGGATTCTAGAATTTCTCAAAAGACTCTTTGTAATTTTCTAAATGTCGTCAGAAAATGTTATATTTTTTTCACGAAAAAAAATCGTCCATGAGATCTACGAAGCTGTTACAATAATTACGCTGAAACATTCATGCTACAAGAATTGAATCTCCGTAAGTTTTCCTAGAGAAACCCCTAGGTCATCCCATACAAAAAAAAAATTGATCGTCTTAGTTTTGCATGATTAGTCGAGAAAAGGTGAGACTTTTTTTACTCGGTTTTTTAAATTTTGAACTGAGTTCTTTTTACGCGGTACGTATCTCCCGCGTAAAAAAAAACCTGACTGTACATATTCCTCCAGGTTATGGAGATGGTTACATGAGTATTGGAAGTCAAGATGGCGACTTGGGTTCTAAGATGGCGGCCAAAACTCCAGATAGTATATTATTTAACGGCAATGCTGCTTCGGATACTACGCAATATGGATATCTATCGATCGGGCTCGATGAGTAGAAGTCAAAATTCGATATTTGACGCCATTTCCAAATCTAAGATGGCGAATCGTAACCCAAGATGGCAGCCACGGAATGAGCCAGGCCCGTGTACAAGTGTACACGTCTATCGACCGGTCTTTATCAGTAGAAGTTAAAACCAGATATTTGACGCCATTTTGAAACCCAATATAGTGGCCCATAATCCAAGATGGCGATCACAGTATGGTGGTTTGAGATACGATACCATGCAATATGTGTATCTTTCGATCGGAATCGATGGGTAGAAGTCAAAAATTGATGTTCGATGCCATTTCGAAATCCTAGATGGCGGACCATAATCCAAAATGACAACCACGGAATGGTGGTTGCTAAGATACCATACAATATGGGTACCTGTCGATCGGGCTTGAAGAGTAGAAGGGTAGGTAGGATTGAGGGTAGGGTAGATAGTGGGGTAGACTGTCGGGTAGAGGGTTCGAGTAAAAGATAGAGTAGTTGGTAGAGTAAGGAAGAGAGTTGAGGGTTAAGATAGAAAATAGAGTACGAAAATCAGATAAATTAGATGAGATAAAATTTTCTTGAGATACCTTCAGGTATTCTTCCCAAAATTTCTTCAGATATTCCTCTCGAGAACCTTCTCAGAGTTCATCCAGTTGTTCCTTCCGGAGGGATGCCTCTGAGAACTTCAGGGATTTATGTTGGGATTTATTCAGAAAATCTTGAAACAACAATAGTTTAGGTATTCTATTCGGCATTCCTATCTAAATTAAACAATTGTAACGATTTAAAAGACGTTTGTCTTATGTTACTGAATAAATGAGAATAAATGAAATGAAATGAAATTCCTACTGTGATTCCTCTTGAAACGAAACATGAAAGAATATAGATTTCTTTCGAGGATTCTGCTTCAGGTAGTCCTGGATATTTAAGGTATTCTTGCGGCGATTTCTGATGGGGTTCCTCAAAAAAAAAAATTCCAGAGTTTTTTTTAGAGATTTCTTCAATAATTCTTCCCGAGATTTTCTTGAATTTTTTGCAGAAATTCTTCCAGATTTCTCCAGAATTTTCTACTATGGCACCTCCGGGAATTATTCTATGGATTTCTTCTAGAACTTCTTCAAGAATTCTTGTTGAAATTACTCAAGGAATTCCTCCTAGGGTTCTTCCAGAAGATCCCCCGGTGATTCCTCCAGGGTTTTATGCAGGGATTCCTCCAGACACTCCTATTGACCTTCCTCCAGAAATTCCAGCTGGGATTCCACAAGCAATTTACAAGCAATTCATCCTAGGACTCCTCCAGAATTTCTTCCTGTCATACCTCGATGAATTTCTCTAGATATTTCTCTTTGGATTCTTGCTGAGATTCTTCCGGGCAATTTTCCTAGGATTATTTTAGAAATTCTTTTAATAACTTTTCAAGGAATTTCGCCAGGAAATCATCTAGAGAGTTTATCCAGAGAGTCCCCAGAAATTTAATATAGGGTATGTGTGCCATCAGTAATCTCACGCTCCCATATTCATCCTATTACAAAACAAGCGATTACGGCACCGATTGATTCCGTTCTTTTCGTTTCCATGCGTGCTCATTTCTAACGAAAAATACAAAAATATGAAACAAAACAAACAACGCTTCAATCCTTTGTTTTTCGTAGGATGAAAATGGGAGCCACATGCTTAATAAGGGAACAAATACCCTACAATTCCTCCAGGAACTCTTCTTGGCCTTCCTGCAGGAACACATAGCTATGTACCGAGTAGAATGGAGACAAATCCTACGTACAGCAGAGGACACTCAGGCCTGTTGGAAGCACTACGCGGTGGACACAAAACAACAGCGGACCAAGAGAGGAATCTGCGGACTTTTCCGGACGAGAAAGAATAGCAACAACTGTGCGGTTCCACTATACACGAACGAATGATTCTTTATTTACATTCAACATAGAAAATAATATTTTATAAACAATAACATCGACATCGTATAAACGATCATGGTACATCAATAACATAAAAGTTGCCTCGATTACGAGGGGTGTCCGAATGGAAACCCAACAAGGCCTTGGTCTGACCGGTAAGGTAAGTTACTTCAGAAAACTGAACTGTTCTTATATGTATAGAAAATTCATTTTTTCCATGTACATTCCAACAATTCCTAGCAAATCCCTAAATTAGAAGGGCATGCGCTTCTTGTGTCAAACTTTGGCCGAAAAATATTGAAAAACAAAAAAAGTTATAGTAAAAAATCAATGGAAATTACACGAAATGACTGGCTTTAGATGTTCTGTGGATATTTTTCAACTATCGTGGAGTTTTACACGGAAAATTCAATGGAAACAAACATATCAGTAACTAACTGTTAAACAATTGGCGAATTACCATAGTAGGTTTTGATTCACAGAATGGAATGAACGCATAAGCCAGGTAACCCGCGTTAAGACTCATTCTTCAGCGATTACTACGACTATGATGAGGAGCTGCAATGACGTAGAAAAGCCACCGCAGCAGCCAGCCAGCCAGCGTCTGTTCATGTCCCGAAAGAAAAGCCGCACTCTTCTGCAAACGACATGATTCCCATTCTGGCAAAGATCACGACCGGCGGCGGCAGTTGTATTCGAGGAAAGGTAGTTAGGTATGTTATATTTTTATCTATCTTTTGCGTCCGTTGTCCTGACTTTTCCGACCGCCACGCCACCCGGCGCAAAGTGCTATGGCGACGGCATCACTGATTCTTGCGTCATACACACACAATATGCTTAATGCAAGCGAACGAATGACTGAGCGGCACAAGTGTTTTGGGCTAAAAATATGTGTTTTCCCCCCTCTTGGCCTCGCAGCGCAGCCCGGCAATTATTGTTGTTGGAAAATTCCAGACAATTTTCCTCTTTCTCCGGATGGTTTGAACGAAGCATCATCCATTGGAATCAATTTAGAATTGATTATTTTCCATACAGAACATATGATAGCGGAGCTATTTTTAGTGTGTAATTAGTTTCGCTTGTGTCAGCTTGGGATAGGGTTTCCAGAACGCATTCGCTATGCTTTGCCTTTTGTACCCTTTGTCTGTTCACCTTATTTCTTCCCAAGTGCTTCTCAAATATACGTTTTTCATCCTGATAAATTTGGTAACCCTATCTTAGAGAGAATTGAATACCATATCACTTACCTAGCAACGCTTGGAAGAGCCTCGATTTGAATATCCGAATGACTCGCTCGATGGCACTGCGGAGAGCTCTATCCTGTGGGCTGGACAGTCGCGAGTGGTAGTCCTCGAGCAGCTCGAGGGCCCGATGTGCTTCTGCAAAAGAAAGAAAAAAAGAACAACAACGAAAGATAGGTCAATGTCAGCGTCTTTACATCATCCATCACCCCCCAAAAACATCTAGTAGGCTATCATTACACGTAGGACAAAACAAGTTGTCATGAGCACGACAATGTGCTGACATTTTTTCCCTCCGTCAAATTGGAAAACCACACTCCTTCGCCAGCGGCCAGCTGTGATGATGATGATGCTGATGCTCGGTTTTTTCGGTGGGAAGAGTGATTATTTTTAGGCATTCTGGTAGAAAATTATTTTCACCGCTTTTCCCCTTCTCGCATTTCTCGGGTCGTTCTTATTTTCATCAACTCAGCCACCCTATACTGTACATACGTACATGCGAGTTCAGTCGGCATATTACACAACACAAATGCGAGAGTTGTTTAGGAGATTTTGTAATTTCTCAACGCCGCCGCCACGCCGTCGACCGCCGGGAATGCAGTCAACGAACCAGCCAACAGCCAACTACCATACAATTCTCAAACGATTCAAACTGGGTCGATAGTTGACATCGGCGAACGCGGCGACCGACGACGTCATCCGATCCAAGTAGACCTTGACTTGACTACCTATGTGCTAGAAGCTAGAACAGTGTTCTGTTGTTATTGTTATCAGGAATCAAGTTCACAAAAATGACTATTTTTAACGCACGCAGAACGAAAATGGCTTGCTTGGATGACGCGGTTTCGGACGTGATGCGCGTTAGTCATCGTCCCTGGTCCACCCCCATAGTTCAACCGTGTGATGTACCTACATATTGGCAATATTGCACCGTACATTACGTGTAAATACCAGAGTCTCAGTAGCCATGAACAATACAGTGTAAACTACATCTGTTCGGTGCTCGATGCCACTGTTAGCTCACTGCTTGCTATGGCTCAGAGTGTAAACATAGGGGTGGTGGGGGTAAAGTGGACAACCTATGCATTTTGGTCGTTTCCCGCGGAAATGCGGCAAAATCAATCTGCTTTTCCGAGTAACATGGAAGGTAATGATATACTCTAGAAATCTTGTAAGGGGTTGCATTTAAAAAATATTGTTTTCTTTGATTATTTTATTCACCAAATCGTGCATCAAAATAGCGTAAAAAAAATTGGTGGGGGTAAAATGGACAATCGATGGGGTAAAATGAACAAGTCGTTAAAAGTTGTATAACAACATATTGTTTCTATGTTTTTAAATACAAACTATCAAATTTCATACGATATCTTTATTTTGTTGTTTTCAAACTTTTAATACAAACTTAGAAACACACTTAAATAATTATTGTAAAAATAGTGTAAAAAATAAGCACTGTTTTGGGTGAAAATTATGTTTTGTTGATATACAATATTTTTTTATAGTTTTTTACTTCAATTATCTCACGATAGGTAAAACGGCTGATGATTCTGAAGTTTGCAAAAAAAAAATATGAAATTTTGGTGGAATTTGAACCGATTGTCCATTTTACCCCCACGGTCTGATTTTGTTAAAATTATTTCCAAAACATGTTTTTTAACAAAACATATTTTTTTTTTTTCGGTCAAATATATTCTTCTACGTGGACTTTATTGGTTTAGGGTGTAAAACTTGTAATAATTTGAAAATATCTTACGAGAAAACCTTAGCAATTATAAGCAGATTTTACATCATTTCCGATTTTTTACGTGATTTTTAAAGATTTTGTCATCTTGAAGAGGTTTATTTGATTTTAATGTTCAAGATCAGCAAAAGTATAATGATTCATGCTTAGGCATAAGCTTCAATCGTTGAAACATTTGAAAAAAGAATAAAAGCCATGAAACTGTACCCTGTCCATTTTACCCCACCTGTCCACTTTACCCCCACCACCCCTAGTAGCAGATTGTTTTCATCCGCCAGAAAAATTTAAACAAAAACAATTTATTGGCGGCTTGATTGACAGCCAGCGGAGTCAGCATAAATTTGCTGGCAGACGCGCAATAGCTAGCTTCTGAGAAATCCGTCGATATAAAACAATATTTTGTGTGTGATTTAGACGTAGTTGTCGCTTATCCGATGAATCGCCATCCTATTTTCGTTGCTTCGCTTGAAATTCGAGTGTTTTAACTACAATTTTCGGATGTGATAACGCCTTATCTTCGCATTTATCGATTATGCATATTGATAGCCGTGGAAAATAAACTATACTAAGTAAATTCGTGCAAAAAATTGTAGTGGATCTGGGCATCTATACCGCCACCATTGTCTTCGCTGCATCACAACATTCGTCGTTCAAAGGAGAGATGGAAACAACAAACGAAACAATCTGCTCGAAATGCTGCACTGCTGTTATTAGTGGACAACCGTATACAATATGCCAAGGATTTTGTACCGACGCCTATCATGCGGTCTGTGTCAATTTAACCGATGCCGATGTTATGAGCTTCAATCGGAATCGCTGTATCTGGTGGCTGTGCGTAAGTTGTACGAACATGATGTGTAACATACGAAATGACAAATCGCTGCTATCCAAACGGTCAAGTTTCGCTCTTCAACGAGAACAGACAGTAAAGTCGGTGCCCCCTCTTGAGGCCGATATGAAGAACGATATTTTGGAGATGAAAAAGGAAATAGCCATCATTCAACGTACTCTCGCCGACCATAGTAATGTTCATGGCAGTGCATCGATTAACGAAAGTATTCCTTTAGCTCGATCGTCACCGAAATGTGATAAAACGCTAATGTTTGGGTCAAAGTGCTCATCAACAAACGTCTCTACTTCATCTTCATCAACGACACAAGAGAAATTTTGGCTTTTTTTCACTCGCTTGAAGAATACTGTTAATGAGGATCAAATGCTTCGAATGGTGTCAACTGCAATCGGATCAAACAATGTTACCGTGAGGAAACTTGTTGCTTGCTGGAAGGATATTTCGACATTACCGTATGTTTCATTTAAAATTGGAATCGATCCAGAGTTCAAAAATGTTGCGATGCTATCTTCTACTTGGCCTTCCGGAGTTTGCTACAGAGAGTTCCACAACAACTATGAACTGTGGGAACCATAATAGGATGATGCTTCATGTGCAGTATGTTGAACTGAAAGTACTCTTTTTGTTTCGTTATCTGTTAGTTCTGCTGAGCCAAGTTATATTGCTGAAATCTGTGTTTTTTTTTTGTATTAGTTTATGAATAGTTCTGCTTGTTTTTGTAGTTTTGTACATATATTAGTTCTTAGAAAATTCAATTAGACCATAAGGAGTCCGTTGAATGATAATAATAATAAATAAATAAATAAAAAAAAAAAAAAAAAAAAAAAAAAAAAAATATTTTGACATCGAGAGATGACGACTTGGATGGTATACCGACCCGTTCCTGTGCGCTATTGAATTGCAAATAGTCGGCCACTTTGTTTTCTTCATCATGAGGTATTTTCTAAAACTTGATAAACTAAAAATCGGCCTCAGAACTTTCACACTACTGATTAGTTTGGTCGACAAATAGAAGGAAACTGTCGACAATAAATACCAAAGTCACCCTATCAAATACGAAATCTGAAAATTGTTAGGTTGTTCTCCGGCATTCTCACAAAATGTCCTGCCCATCGTATCCTTCCAGCTTTTGCAACCTTCCGGATGCTAGGTTCGCCATAGAGTGCAGCGAGCTCGTGGTTCATTCTTCGCCGCCAAACACCGTTCTCCGACACGCCGCCTAAGATCGTCCTTAGCACGCTTCGCTCGAAAACTCCGATTGCTTGTAGGTTCTCCTCGTATACATAGAGGACCACCGGTCTTATTAGTGTTAGTTTTTGACTACAGTTTCTTTTAGAGCCTGTAGTAGGCACGACTGTCACTGATGATGCGGCTTTGTATTTCACGGTTCACGTTATTATCAGCCGACAACAAGGAACCAAGGTAGTCGAATTCTTCTACCACCTCGAAGGTATCCTCGTCTTTTGTAACATTGACGCCATGGCTTGTCCTGTCACGCTTAGTTACACCACCAGCTTTTCCTGTTTCACGTTACAGTCGGATGTGCAGTTCTGCCATCGTTCCAAATATTTTAGCGATAATATCCATGTTATCCGCAAAACAGACAAATTGGCCGGATTTCGCGTAGATCGTCCTCCGGCTATGGAGCCCGGCTCATCGCATACCAACATCCAGGGTGCTGTTTGACAGCAGGCATGAGAGTCCATCACCTTCTCGCAGTTTTCGGCGAGATTCCAACAAATTGGACAGACCGCCCGAAACTCTTACGCAGCGTTTTACGTCCATGATTTTTCATAGCTCTAAACTATGGATACTGTCGTATGCCGCTTTGAAGTCGATGAACAGGTGATGCGTTGGGACCTGGTATTTGTTGGGAATCGAACGACTACCCTACTTCCCCGGACCGACTCACCAAGCAATCTGCCAACACTGTTTATTTCGAACGGTACTTGCTGCCGTGCTTTTGTTTTTCTTAGTTCTTAACCTACTGTATACAAACGAAGAAATGAATTAAATCTGTTCTTGTTTTCATTCTCCAAAATCGAGATTATTAGTTTTCCGGTGACTTTTTCCCATTTTGCCAAGTGATCCCACGGACTCTGCGGTGGTTTAATTCATCAGGTTGTGGGCCCGGTGTTGGAAGGTGGAGAAAAAGTGGACTTTTCGCGTGAAAACTGTGTTCCGGGAAGAAATTTTTCCGACGACCTCGTGTGTGGTGTGAATAAAAAGAACAATGGCGGACGGTCTAAAAGTGTCTTTCACCAAACTGAACACAACCAACTACGTCTCCTGGAAGTACCGTATGAAGACGCTGCTTGAGCGGGAGGAAGTTTGGGATGTTGTTGATTTGGCCAAGCCGGATCAGGTTGACCAGCAATGGGTGAAGGACGACCGAAAGGCGCGAACGACGATTTCTTTGTTTGTGGAGGACAGCCAATTGCGGTTTGTGAAGAAGGCTGAGACGGCGCGGGAAATGTGGCGAAATCTCCAGACTTACCACGAAAAAGCCACTATCGGGAATCAAGCGATGCTGCTCCAGCAGTTGTGTTCGTTGAACCTCCCCGAAGGCGGCGACGTCGAGAAACACATCGAGCAGATCGAGAACCTTTATGAGCGACTCGATGTGGCGGGTATCGAACTGGGCGAGCTGCTACGAATTATTATGCTGCTGCGTAGCTTGCCACCGTCGTTTAATAGTTTCGTTACCTCGCTGGAAAATCGACCGCAGGAGGACCTGACTATGGATCTGGTAGTGGCTCGGCTCCGGGACGAATGCCAAAAGCGTGGCGGCCAGCAGGGTGGTGGTTTGAAGGAGGAGAAAGCACTGCGTACGGACGTTAAACCGAAGAACGAGAAGAAATGTTTCTTCTGTCATCAGGCGGGGCATTTTCGCCGGAATTGCCGCAAGTTCCTGGAAGCGAAGAAGAGTGATGGTTCAAAAGAATCGAAGAAGGCGACGCCGGAGCAGCAGGCAAAGCAAGCGGATGCGGAAAAGGTCTCGAAGAAACCAAGTGTAAATAGTGCTGTTTGTGGGGCGGTGTACTTCGCAGTAGGTGATGCACTTCCTGGCGCGTGGGTCGTTGACAGTGGCTGCACTTGTCACATGACGAACGACCGCGGATTTTTCACCGAATTCAAGAGCGACGTAGTGATTGAAGTAACACTGGCAGACGGCACGGTCACGAAATCGGCGGGCTGCGGAAGCGGAGTTGTTTTCGGCGTGAACGGGGAAGGATCCCGTATCGCGATTACGTTAGACTACGTCTTGTTCGTTCCTGCACTCGAAGGCGGATTGATTTCCGTACGCAAACTTGCGCTCAAGGGATTCGATGTCATCTTCAAGGTGGGTGGCTGTGAAATCAAATCTGCTGATGGTGTTGTGGTTGCTGTAGGAGAAACGCGCGGCAACCAATATGTGCTGAAGACTTCAGAAGCGAGTATGGTGGCGACCGGAAATCACACCGCGCAGTGCCAACACACTTGGCACCGGCGTGTCGGCCACCGGGACATAGACGCCGTGAATCTTATTCGATCAAAGGAACTGGCGGATGGTGTGGACGTTAAGGACTGCGGTGAACGGATTATCTGTGAGTGTTGCCTGAAGGGAAAGCTAGCTCGCAATCCCTTCCCACAGGTAACTGAACGGAAATCGCAGCAACCTCTCGACATTGTCCACACGGACCTCTGCGGTCCGATGGAAAACCCGACACCCAGCGGCAACAAATATTTCATGACTATGATCGATGATTATAGTCGGTTCTGTGTCGTGTTCTTGCTCAAGTCGAAGAGCGAAGCGGCGAGCAAAATCGAGGAGTATGTCCGCTGGACCGAGAATATCTTTGGACGAAAGGTTCGCATCGTCCGCTCGGATGGTGGCGGCGAATACACCGCCGAAAGTCTGCAGAACTTTTACAAAGCCGAAGGCATTCGGGCTCAATTCTCAACTCCCTATTCACCACAGTCGAACGGCATAGCGGAGAGAAAGAACAGAGATGGCCAACTGTATGTTGCTGGACGCGGGACTGCCGAAGCGTTATTGGGGAGAAGCCGTCCTGACGGCTGCCTTCATCCAGAATCGACTACCGTCTAAGGCCGTCGATCGAACGCCGTTCGAGCTGTGGACAGGGCTGAAGCCGGACCTCTCTCGACTTCGCATTTTCGGATGTGAAGCGTACGTCCACGTCCCCGATGTCAAGAGGAAGAAGTTCGACGCAAAATCAAGGAAACTCATCTTCGTCGGTTATTCGGAGCACCACAAGGGCTACCGATTCTTGGACTGCGAAACCGACCGGATCACCGTGAGTCGCGATGCGCGGTTCATAGAATTGGGCAACGGATCAGAACAGCAGGAGGAGCGAGCGAAATCGGATGCACCTGCGGATCCGGAGGTAGCTGAGCCGGAGGCACAAGAAGAACCGAATAGTGAGAGTGAAGTGATTATTGGACAGAATAAGGGCATCGAAGTGGCGGAAGAAGAGCCTGAAGAACCCGAATCAGTGTACGAATATGCGAGCACGCACGAACTCGAAGAAGACGATGATGAAGAAGACTTTTATGGGTTCGAACAAAATGAAATGCGACCGCTGAGGAGAGACGAACGGCGCACTCGCGGTGTGCTGCCGTCCCGATTCGGCGATTACGTTGTGGGACAAGTTTCTCACGAAGAAGAACCGAGTGATTACCGTGAAGCGATGCGCATTCCGGATTGGCGAAGTGCCATGCGCGAAGAAATGGAAGCCCACAAAGTGAATCAAACCTGGAGCCTAGTGAAGCTACCCGCCGGTAGGAAGATCATCGGGGCGAAATGGGTTTTTAAGCTGAAACGCAATGAGGCTGGGGAAGTAGCCAAACACAAGGCGCAAGGCTACTCGCAAAAGCTTGGAGTGGATTATTCAGAGGTGTATGCTCCAGTCACCCGACAAACGACGCTGAGGACGCTGCTTGCAGTGGCCGGAAAGAAGAGATTGCTGCTGAAACAGTACGATGTTAAAACAGCGTACCTAAACGGTACCGTCGATGAGGAACTGTACATGCGACAGCCTTCGGGATTCGAGGTTGCCGATCATGAGCTGGTGTGCAGATTACACAAAAGCATCTACGGATTAAAGCAGTCCGCTCGATGTTGGAATAAGGCGCTCCACACCGTGTTAGTTGAGCTTGGGTTCGACCAATGTAACTCCGACCCCTGTCTATACGTTCGTCGCTCGGGAGGAGCTATCGTCTACCTACTCGTTTATGTGGACGATTTGCTGATGGGGTGTACGGATGAAGCGGAGATTGACAACATCTATCGAGAACTGCGTAAGAGATTCGACATTACGGCACTCGGATCAGTGCGGCACTTCCTTGGTCATGAGATCGGCCGAGATGGTGCCTACTATACGCTGCGACTAACTGCATACATCGATTATTTGGCCAAGAAGTTTGGGATGGAGAATGCGCACCCGGTGCGTACGCCAATGGATCCAGGATATACGACTTTGAATGAAGGGAGCAAACAATTTGCCGACAAAACGTTGTACCGCAGCTTGATCGGGGCACTGCTCTACCTAGCAGTGAACGCCCGGCCGGATCTGTCGATCAGCGTGGGCCTGCTGGGAAGAAAGGTAAGCGAACCGAACCAGAGCGATTGGAGTGCGGCAAAGCGTGTGCTGCAATATGCGAAGACAACGAAGGAGCATAAGCTGAAGTTTGGACCAGGCAGTGATTGGAAATTGGTCGGATTTTCCGATTCTGACTGGGCAGGAGATAAGCGTACAAGACGGTCGACAAGCGGGTACGTTTTCTTCTATGGCGGAGGACCGATTTGCTGGATCAGCAAGGGCCAGCCCTGCGTGGCCCTATCGTCACTCGAAGCAGAGTACAACGCACTAGCGATGACATGCCAAGAAGCTGTATGGCTGCGACGCTTGCTGGGTGACTTCGACGAACGCCAGACCGGTGCTACGACAATATATGAGGACAACCAGGGTTGTCTCTCGTTCGCCCAAGCCGAGCGCGCCAGTGGCCGCGTGAAACACATCGATACTAAGAGCCACTATGTGAGGGAGCTGTGTGAGCGGAATATTATGCAACTAGTCTACTGTCCTACTGCTGAGATGGTGGCGGACGCCCTAACGAAGCCTTTGGGTCCGTCGTCGCTATCGAAATTCGTGAAACGAGTAGGGCTATCGGCCTGATGGGCTGGTAGTCATTCAGGAGGAGTGTTGGGAATCGAACGACTACCCTACTTCCCCGGACCGACTCACCAAGCAATCTGCCAACACTGTTTATTTCGAACGGTACTTGCTGCCGTGCTTTTGTTTTTCTTAGTTCTTAACCTACTGTATACAAACGAAGAAGTGAATTAAATCTGTTCTTGTTTTCATTCTCCAAAATCGAGATTATTAGTTTTCCGGTGACTTTTTCCCATTTTGCCAAGTGATCCCACGGACTCTGCGGTGGTTTAATTCATCAGTATTCACGGCATTTCAGGAAGATTTGCCGTACGGTGAAGATCTGTCCCGCTGTCGATCGGCCGTCGATGAAACCGGCTTGGTAACTTCCCACAAACTCATTTACTTTAGGTGAAAGACGACGGAAGATGATCTGGGATATCACTTTGTAGGCGGCATTCAAAATGGTGATCGCTCGAAAGTTCTCACACATTATCTTGTCGCCTTTCTTGTGAATGGGACAGATTATCCCTTCCTTCCACTCCTCCGGTAGCTGTTCGGTTTCTCAGATCTTGACTACTAACCGGTACAGACAGGTGACCAACCTTTTCGGGCTTATCTGGATGAGTTCGCGACCGTTTTTGAAGTAAAGCGAATAAATTACGGTTGTATCATATCAGTTTTTTTTTTCCTGTTGGGGACATAGTACCACTGCGACCATTAATTTGATCTATTGTGGTGGTTTTAGTCCGCACAATAAAATGTTTACATTTAGTAAACCGCGGTTCGATGTGCAGTGCATAGTCCGAAATCCGTTCGAAGTGTGATCCTGTCGGAACACTATCCTTATCAGCTGTGTAGTATTCACGACTGATTCAAAACTTCCGCTTGTTTAAGGGTTGTTTGCAGTTCAGAAGAAATTTTTTCGGCCTATCTTTATGCATGGGAAATTCCATGGGAAATAGTTTTTCTTCGATCGCAGTACGCAGTTACGAAGAAAAAAATTCAAATGACAGTGTCTGAAAAAATTTTGAACACAAAACTGGGCTTTAGAGGGGAAAGTCACTATCCAGCTACTTATCAAAATCATAATTTGACTTATGAATATCTTCAGTTCAATCTTATAACCATCGTATGTCTTTCTGACATATATTATCTGGAACGACGCTTTCAGAATGACACACTTCCAGAAATGAAAATGAAACTCCTTTCGGGAGGCATTCCTCTTCTGAGATCCTTTCAGGTATTTCTTCACGGATTCCTGTAGATGTTTCTTCTGGGATAGTTTTTTGGGATTTTTCTCTTTATACTTTTCAAGAACTACTTTTAGGTGTCCCTTTTGGGATTCCTCTGGGTTAACTCTCACTTTTGACCCCTGGGTTTTTTCAAGAGTTTCTTCTCGGATTAACTCAGATGCCCAGTTTTGAATTCCTTTTAAAACTCATTGGGAGATCCCTTCAGGAATTCCACCAGGTATTGGAATTCATTAGGAAAATTATTCTCATTTTTCATTTTCATTTTGCAGCATTTGGTGGGGCAATGAGAGCGCAAGTCAGTCCAAAGCCGATGATAAGGAGGGGTAATGGCTGAATAGTCTTTGCTGACCACATAAACGCCATGGGATAGGAAAAGGGTATTTTGGTGTGGGATTAGGGTGTTGGTACAGACTTGACAATATCAATGCTATTCAGATGCAAAATAATTTTAAGGCTCAATAGTGAATCGCATACCTTCCAAAACCAAAAAAACAATAATTCACAAAATACCAAGCAAGTCATAGAAAGAAAAAGCGCCCGATTGTTTATTTTGTCAATTATAACAAACGGAAACTTCTACCCTCTCCGACTCGCCAGTCACCCCGGAAAAAATGTCCCTTCAGTTCTGGAAAATATATTATTCCCAATTAAGCCTTTGATCGAATTGTCCGCGTGGTCTTGTAGTACCCCTGCTAGGTAAGAATCAGTCATTGCCATACATATTAAATGCTAGACATGACCCCATGGATAGCATTTGCATATGTAAAAGCTTTGCTGATGTGACTTTCCTATTAGGCAATTCTCTCTGTTTGTCTTCAAAACCTTATCAAGCTTAGAAAATTGAAGTTGATAAACAATACATTACAAGGTTCGAATTCCCATAGAATGAAATCATTCATTCGCACTACAACACCATAGGAGATAATACCACATTGGCTGATTACAGTACAAATGTGAAAAATCTCCCTTTTCCCCCTATCCGCAACCCGGGGACGCGCCCTGTTGGATTTCGAAAGCCTCGGAGAATATTACAAACCTTCAATGGCATTCCCATAAACTAACCCACATTGCCCATTCAGGGGTCTGACTGGGCCTATTACCCTCCCTCAGTTTGTAATATTCTCTCCAACTTGGAATTATATTTTCCCGACACATAAATGACTTCGACAAATGTTCGATATACCTACTATGCAGCGTCATGATCAGTATAACTATATCAGATGACTTGAAGATCTGATTCTTACAGAATTGTTTGCCATTGATTATACATTCAGCTATTCCAATCATTGCTGCAAAGGCCATCGACCACATGCCTGAAATCAAAGCTTCCTGGAAGATATAATCCAAGCCCAGGGGAATTCATTAGGAAAATTATTCTGAGTCTTAATCAAGACATCCTATTTAATTCATACTCCTATTTGCTTTTGAGATTGATGTTCCTTCCGAAATTCCTACCTAAGTAACACACACTTTGACTTAACGCCGACTTAATTCCTCTGTGGCATGTGTGTTGCTTGTAACAGAAATTCTTTCGATTCTCCAGAAATTCCTATGGGAATTCTTCCAAGATTATTTTCTGAAATCCTTCCATAAATTCTTTTTACCTATATTCCTCCAAGAGTTCTATCTATTCTAATCTAAGCAGACGTGTTGTTACAGCAACAGTTTATTGGCAAAAGAGGGCCATGCATCCCAACAAACATTTTTGCAAGAGTGGAATAAACCACTATAAAGCAAACTTTAGCTTAAGAATCCGTTATTCAGCTAGCTCTCTTACTGGGGATGTGATGGAAGGGAAGGGTATTTATTAGACTGGGTCAACAAAGTCGATTTTTCGAAACAAAGCTTTTTCGATTCCTTTTAGCATCCAAAACAACTGTACAAAATTTGGGAGCGATTGGTTGCTTCCCCGTATTCCGAATTGCGATTGAAATTTGTATGGAATTTAGTATGGAAAAACGTGCTTTTTGCATTTTTCTCATAAGTTGAAATTTTTCGTCTAAAACGATCTAACTAATGACGTACAAGTATAGCCCAGGATATTCCGCATAGCATTTAACATGTAAAGGAATAACATCAATGATAAAATATCAATTTTTGGTCTATGTGACTAGGCGAATATATAACTTTTTCACAAGCGTCGGATCACTTTGCGGTCTTCCGCAAAATTTTTCGGCATATTCTAGGCTATACTTTAACGTCATTAAAGCATTGTCCAGTTAGGCTGTGACCATAGTGGGTAAGGTGAGATGCGATCGGATGCGATAAGTTATGAGATGAGAAGAGGGATGTTTGATAGGCCATACTGCATGAGGTTTTCAATGAGGGTGCGCATGTTGTTTTCACATCCTTTTTCGCCTATTTCGTGCGCATCAACGACTCGCATGATTTGATCGATGAAGTCGCTTGTATGTTGAAGCGCTTCTTTGGATGTGGGTAGTGAAATGATCGTTTCATCTATAATAGGGGAAGAAAAAATGCACCCGCTTTTTGTTTTGCGCGGGTCGTTTTTTTTGCTATAACTTAGTCAGTTTTGATCCTGTTGCAATAGCGAAAACCGACCAGTTCAAAAAAAAGTCTGGTGTAACTGTACAAGATTGAGATTATTGAATTAATTATTTGAGAAAAGAATGTATAACATGTAATCATATCCGCGTAAGCGATGTCTTTATGTATACACATATTTTAACTTTCCGAACTGGGCTATCTGAGTGTTGATTTCAATTTAAATCAATATGAGGCGATTTCGGCATTAAAACATTACTTGATTGTGCTGACCTCGGCAAAAAGAAACAAAAATTCGGCAAGTATGTATTATTTAAGGGTATAGGTTTTTTTTTATTACAAAATTTTCGGCGATATCTACGAGAAAAGATGTTTCTAATAAGTACACAATATTCATCATAAGGACTGTATCGTTAATTATGAGTACATCTTTGAGGCCCTGTATTAAAAAGACTAAGTCTTATTTTGACAACTGTTGTGTGTTTATGTGTTGCTAGCAGAGTTTAAAATTTTCATTTTCAATGAGTGAAATTTAACGTGAATTTTGAAGATTTTCAACTGAGGGATCAAAATAAAATTCATTTTGGTGAATGAATTTTTCACGTATTCATTCATTTTTCTGTCACTGACAATTTTCAATGAGAAATAAAACTGGACCGTAACTCCCGATCATACTTCCAATAACCTCAAAACTGGTGTATAGTAGTTAATTAGAATACTATTTATGTTCTCTACTTGTCCATTAAGTCGGATTGTGCATCTGTTAACAGAAATTGGACATTTTACGACGTGCGAAAAAATATTCGTGACAGAGAATTGAATGAAAAAAGAGAGGCATTCAGCTGACAATGAATGTGGCCGTACACGAATGAAAAAATGAGAATGTCAATCTTCATTTTCAATCTTCGATTTTTTTACTCTCTGGTTGCTAGCGTTGTAAACAAAAGATAACCTTCATTAAAAGTTGAAGTTTTTCCTCAAGTGGAGCAACGCGAGTGTTTACGGATGAGAAGCGAAAATCGATTGTGATCAGTTACTGCTATGAAAAATGATTATCGCTAAGAAAATTAGCAAAAGTTGGAGGTGTTAGCGTTTTTTCTGTCCAAAATGCTGTCAAACGATTCGGTATGCATAACACACTGATAAACTCACCCGCACGCGACAGAAAACCAGGTGCTTCCAAGTCAAATTTGGACAGCAAAATTTGCAAAATCTTCAAAAGAAAAAAGGAGGTATTCATCATAGATTGCGCAAAAAAGTGTGGAACGACTATTGGTATGGTTCAGCGCGCCAAGGAGCTTAATTCCCTGAAGACTTACCCAAAACAGAAATGTCCAAAAACAGTCAAATTCTGGCGGATTATGTGAAAACTCGGGCTCGGAACTGTACGACGATGTTTTGAGCAAAAATTACATATGCATAATCATGGATGATGAAACGTATGTCATATTGGACAACAAGGCACTTTCAGGGGCACAGTTTTTCACTGTGAAGCGTGGCACTGATGTTCCGAAATCGGAGAAATCGAAGAAAAAAAACCATCGACGGAACGGTTGTCCAAAACCTTATGTTGACGGCGTAGGTCTCTGACCCAGTTGCGCTCAACGAGTGAGAAGAGAATCTCATTTCCGCACCGCGACTTACCCGTGACCGGTCAATAGAGTTTGGATACATCGGGGTATTGTATTCATTCAATACAAAAGCTTCGACGCAATCCAATGTCGAATTAGAAGTCAAGTAATAAGTCATTTACGAGTATTTAACTAGATTTAGTGTTTAGAGAGTGCCGCTAATTTGCAATACCGTAAGTTATAATAATAGAAAAATCTTTGATAGTGGAATTGTCATCAAAACCTTTCTATCTAGGTTGCCGTAGACGATTGTCGGAAAGTGAGAGTAGCTCGAGGTTTGGTTTGGTTGAAACAGGGTGGACCAGGTGTAGCAAACTTTATGTAGAAACTAATAGAGATTGATAAAAGGAAATAATTGAGAAATCATAATACGTTTTCTAGAGTCAGAGCTAGTGCAGAGTTAATTGATGAAATATTGTCGTGCGAGCTAGGAAAAACTATTTCTTGTGAGTGAATTGTATAATAATTGAATTTCCAACTGTTTACTGAAGTCAAAATTATATTTCTAGTTTGAGCTGCACGTAAAATGTCTGCTACAAAAAAATTGTTATTTTCTATTCCGAACCTTATGAAGAACACCAAGAAGAAGGTGCGAGAGCTGGCAGGATCCACGAAAAATTAAATATAAAACGATACCATGGGCTTTTCTGATGGTCAATAAACAATGTAATTTAATTTAATTTACAAAACAAATAAAACATTTTCAGATACAGCAATTTTCAGGCGTACTCATAATCCACGATACAGTCCTTATATTAGGTAAAAGAGTATCAATCGAAATTGATGTCACACTATTTTCGTTAAGGGATCTAGTTTTGCCTGACAAGGAAAAAAGCAGAACTTTTCAATCAGAATCCTTTTAGCAATTAAGTTGAATACCATAAAACCTTAAACATTCTAACTTGCACATGAATAACATGCACTGGACAAACGACCATATCAAACATTGATCACTTGATTCAAATCCCGAACAGAGAAAATTAAATGTTTTCTTATATAATAACAAAATTATGCTGTAAAAAACTTACACGACTTGATGGAATACTATTTTATATGCAATGAAATATGTTATTTTACATAGTGATCGATAGACAATATGATAAATTTTTATTACGTCCAGTCCATCAAAATGCATGTCATGTGAAAAGGCATTGAGTTATGTTTAAAAACAAGAACATATTAACGCATTTTATATTACCTACTAGCATTCTCAACACATTAAATCCGCATTGCTTTACATACACAACGAGCGCAATCATAAAATCCATACCCGACAAGCATTCTCTTGCGTTCTCTTGCGATCACATGCGTCGAAGCAGCTCCATCGCATCTCCGCACTCATCGAAACTCATCTACTATGTGCGGTTCATGCGTTCTGCATATAGTTTCTACAGAGTGTGCTTCGACGCTTATCCGATCTCTTATCTCTTTGCATCGCACCTCAGCCACTATGTGCTCAACGTTAGGATCCGGACGCAGATATTCACTTATATCTCAGAGGTGAAATAACAATCAGAAAAGGTGAAGCCCTCAAAACAAAGATAATTTACTGTAGTTTCATGGAAAAATATCATTAAAATTATTTTATTTTATTTTCAATACATTTTCTCATTTTTTTCGTGATTACTTCCTTAAAAATCTGCACAATGGTAGTAAATTTTAACATCAACCCCTTCGGCGGATTTGTTTAACAATCAGGTCATCTCTGTAGTGTCCTGGGACCCTCTACCAATATGATTAGGATTCCAAAGAAACTTTGCCAAATATTTCTCTTCTTGCGAAATTAAGGGCTATTCAGTGAATTCCAAAGAAGCGTAATTTGAGTGTTTTTTCGTTAATAAACACTATCCAACAGTGATGACACCACTACACATCTCAGGCTGTCGTGATAGCTCACCAAATTAGCTCAAACCTCTACAGATCCCTTGTGTGCATTTTTGAAAAGCAGCACGCGATTCTTGAGGTTATCATCTTTGTACACATTTGGTGTCAAAATCGTGATGTGAGAAAACGATGTCCAGAGCTCGAACTTCCTGGCAAATCTTGGAATTCCAAGCAGATTTATCCATGAACATAAACTTCAATCTTCCTTGGGCACTTCCTCATGGCATGGTTAACAACATCTGTGCACATCACACATAATGATTATGGAGACATTAACATTTTTCGCGACTGTCGTACCTGAGCACGCTTAATTTTCAGCGTGTTTGTGCAAGATTTTTTTCCTTCACTTGTCTTCAATCCAGTGAAGAGAATTGTCAGACAAAAGAGGCACAAAACAAGCAACAAAGAAGGTGCGACGATTACTCTTTATCCCTACTGGTAACAGATAATGACATGATCTCGAAATTTTTTGTTGCAGACAAAACGGAAGCTGAATTTGTTGCGTACTTTTCAACTCGTGAATAATCAATTATTGCTAACCCAAAGTCGAAACTGTTTGATGATAGAGCTTCACCAGAGTTGCAGTTACCGTTCGAAAATCGCAATGCAAGGCTTAAAAATCTCACTCGTGGTGTACGATGTTAATCCCATTATTTTCAAGTTGGGACAAACTTATGTCGCATGGGTTTGTTTGTCGCAACAAATACAGGTCATTATTGTTGCGCGATGGTTGAATTTTGATTCACTGCTTCAATCTGAAATAACTTTTCACTCGTAGCAAGAAAATCGATGAAATTTTCACCATCAATAGAGGACTTGTTTATGATCAGACTGCTGTAAAAAAATATGATTATGATCATTGAGAGCGTCACAATAAATTATCCTTTGCGTCCGGATTCTAACTGGACAATGCTTTAGTTACATGGTATTAGACAAAATAATTCAAGTTATGAGTAAAATGCAAAAAAAAAAGTATGTTTTTCCATACTAACTTTCATACAAATTTCAATCGCAATGCGGAATACGGAGACGCAACCAATCGCTCCCAAATTTTGCACAGTTGTTTTGGATGCTAATATAGATTGAAAAACTTTGTTCCGGGTTGATACGATCAAATTTAAAGTTTCTTCATACAACGTTGACCCACTCTAGCATTTATAGTCCAGTAACAAATACCACAGCCTACTAACTAATTTATCTTAGGTTTGCTTCTCACCCCTTCCAAAACCTAGCATCTGACGATGCTTCTGATCAGTAACTTGGTTTCTGGCTAGAATGTACTGCACTTCGATTTTATTTTCTTCAATGCGTTCTCGTATAAAATTATATCGAATATCGATATGCTTGAGCCGTTTGGGGACCAACCTTAGTTCCTTGGCTATTTGGATACATGACTCTTTGTTGTCGAAGATGACTACAGGCAAATCCAGTTTCACTCCGAATTGTGTAGCAAGATTACGAAGTCAAATTGCTTCACATTGCACTTGATTCAGCGACACGTCTCGGTTGAGGATTACGATACTGATGACTGCTTGTGCGTAATCCAGGTTACAGTGTTACAGCCGATTAGTGCATCGTCCTTACAGCAACTGTAGACGAATGACAAGTCCTTCGTCCCTTGAAGATAACGCACGATTCGTTTCAGGGCCTTTCAGTGTTCGTTGGTTGGTGCATTCTGAAAGTGACTGAGAAGATTCACTGCCGTACATATATCCGTACGAGATGACAACATGAGGTACGTCAGGCAACCTGTTAGTTCATGATAGGGGCACTTCTATGGTTCCTGGTCATCTTGTAGATGCGTCAACTTGGAGTTTGACTCCAAGTGGGGTCGAAACTGGTTTGCACGAGTCCATTCCAAAACGCATCAATATATCAAGCACTTATCTTGATTCGTTCCAGTTCTAACAACGAGTCCGACGCCAGAATGATATCGTCTACGAAGGGATGACGCAAAGTTGAACCTTTTTCCTCGTGGACGTCTAGAGACAGCTATCGTATTTCGATCGTTGAAAACCAATCAAACCATATACTTGAGGAACCTCTTATTTCAGCTCCGAAGTGCCTGCTTCAAGCCGTACAGCGATTTGTTTCTTCCACCTCTCAAATCCTGGCGATTACTTCATAAAAATCCTTTCCTGCAAACTCCCGTTCAAGAACGACGTTCGTACATCCATTTGGTGTAGATGCAATTTCCGCTGGACCGGAACAGATCTTTTTGGGAGCACTCCTTTACAATTAGCCACGCCTTATATTAGTTTACCGTATCATCGTCGTTGTATTTGATCTTGAAAATCCCCTTTCTTGGCACTGCACGACAGCGACAGCCATCTGACAGGTCCACCAAGTCTCAGGCACAGTTCTCTTCCAGGGATATGAGTTTGTCGTTGATGGCCAGCTGCCGTTCTGGTCAGTCGTCTCGTTGCTTCGCTTCATCGATTATATCAGGGAGATTCTGGATGTAGCTTCCGGCATTCAAATGCTCAATACAGATGATAATCGGAAAACTTTTCGGGCTGATTTCGCTTCCTGTCGATCCATGGTACTACTTCCGCTTCTTCTTCTTTCTCGGTTTCATCCTCTGACAGTGATTCGAAAACTTTATTTTCTTCCTCGGACGCCCTCGCTTCTTTTTGCATTTCATTCCCAGCTGGTTTCTGTTCCATATCGAAAACGAGAAGGTCGGCCATGTAGACTACAGCTTGGGCTTCCATTCTTCCACCAAGACGTCTCGCGAAACGACAACTCTTCGCTTCTCAGGCGTCATCCGACAAAATAATTCACCTTGCTTTTGTTATCCAGCTTGTTTCATATTTCTTTCGGGCACATTCGGCTTATGTCCATACCATTTCTCAGAAGGGATTACCGATTTCTATAACGCTGACGTAGGACATCGGTTGATCACGTATACAGCAGCCTGCACCGCTTCGTTCCACATGTGCCGTTTGAATCCAGAGTCGTCCAACATCGCCCGAGTACGTTCCATGATAGTGCGTTCCGCAACATTATTTTGGTGTTTTTGGTGCGGTAGTCTCCATCACAATCCCCTTGATTTTGCTGAATTTGGTGAAATCTTCGTTGACGTACTCACCACCGTTGTCGCAGTGAATACGCACGATCATGCGCTCGAAATGTGCTTCTGCCATCACCAAGCATCTTTTGAACATCTCCAGAACGTCATTCTTCGCTTACGAACATTTTTCCGTCATCCCAAGCGGCTGGCTTAAATGGTCCACAAACGTCAGTGTGTACCAACCTAATCGGACTGGACGGACTGAATCTAACTCGTAATGTATCTGAAAATGGCAATCCCGCCTGTTTCGCTTTCATGCATGATTCACAAATTACTTCAGATTCTTCCCGACGTCCAAGCCTTCGACAATGTTGCAACGAAGCAGCTTTTCCCGGCCGGAATCGCCGATGTGGCCGTATCACCGATGTCACAGAAGATTCCGTGTTTCGGAATCAACAGCTACAGTCGACTCAGTGGATGCAAATGTTGCGTATCCGCAGTATCGGCCTACTCTTTTGGTTTCTTCTTCTGCTTTGCCGACGATTTTCCATGTGAACAGTTGAAGCCACATTTCCCAGATTTTTCAGCAAACGCCGTACCATACTCCGAACGCACTTCAACTAGTTGCCACTTGAAGGTATCAATTAAGCAACATTGTTTTCACAAATTCTAACGAGCATTGTTTTACTGGTAAGATATCCAGCCCTGTTATCAGCTGGTCGTAGGACTTATACGATTGTAGCAAGTTGAATACGATCACTTTTTCGTCGAACATGGCTCCAGCTGACTCCAAATCACCTGCAGGGGCGAGATTTGTCATACCGTGTTGCGGACATTTGCTTCAGCAGGTTCGCGAAGAGTCGGTCCAGCGTGGACCCGATTTTCTCGGGCGCTGCCCACTGCAGTCCGTTGAGTCCTCTGCGTCTGCACAAATGCATGTGAATCTTGGAGTTTTGCTGGAAACTGTTGTTTTGGCAGAGGGTTCACTCATTGTTGCGTGGAGTGGATTTCAGGTGTAATAAGATAGTGTGTTGGTTATTCTGAAGATGATGTGGCACAGTTCGTTGGATTTGACACTATGCTGTTGATGTTCAGCTTTAGCTTCGGCTTGATTGACCGCCCGTGGATGCTACTCCAGTATCGCCAGATCAGCTACACTCACACAAGGAACCAATGAGATATCCGCCGGAGACCTGCAAGCATCTTCAGTGTGTGAGTGTTGGTGATCTTCTACTTGAATGCAACAACAGCGTCTGTTAGGTCAGATTGTACGTCAATATGGGGAAAGGAAAGGAAGTGATGATTGCAATCGCTTGTCGCCAACAGGCCGTCGAGTTCTCTGCGCGTGTAGAAGGTAATGCGGATGTCGTAGCGTTGGTGGGAAATGTTTGTTTTTGGCACAAGGTTCACGCATTGGTGCACAGATATCAGGCGTAAATTGGATAGATTGTGTTAAGATTACTGTGAAGCGGCACAGTTCGATTGGTTACATAACTTGTACGCGTTTTATGTGATAGATTGACACTGTGCTGTGATGGAAGCCCAAGTAACATTTTGTAGTCAAATATACTAGAAGGTTCTTACAATCATCATTCAACCAAAACAAAAGGTATTAGGTTTTATTACAGTTTTCAAAACCTCTTCAAGACTAACTAAATCATTAAAATGTTACTTGGGAGTTGAAGGGAAGGGGAAACGGCTGTTTTTCAATTCGTTTCTAGTTCTATAGCAATCACTACGAACATACATGAGATATTTGTAGTAAAAAGAGAAAGTAGAGAGAAAGAGAAAGATACAAAGTACGAGGGAAGGGGCGAGCTAGAGATTCAACCCACAACATTCTGCATATGAATCAGAAACGGTAGCCACTAGACCACCAAGCTTGCCTCAAAGCGGCGTATTTTTTTTATTCAGTGAGAAGAAACGATTAATGACAGAGAACGGTTCCGGCCGGTAAAATTTTCTCGATTCCCTGGGCATAGTGTATCATTGTCCTTGGCTCACAATATACAAATTCATGCAATGGCAGGCAAAGAGAGCCCTACAATTAATAACTGTGGAAGTGCTCAAAGAACACTAAGTTGAAGCGAGACAGGCCAATTCCCATTGGGGACGTAGAGCCACAGAGAAGAAGAAGAAGAAGAAGGTATCAACATTTTTCTTTCGAACTACAAACGTGAATACAATCGGAATCGTCATATTCAAAAGTTTTTTTTATGTCATGTAGTTACTGTTGAGATTGAGTAGTGGCAGCCCCCTGGTAGCATATGGAAAAGTGAGGTAGTGTCAACCCCCTTGATAACTGACAGTTGACTGGCTGTTTAAGTGTGTTTGTGTGAGTTGGCGAAGAGGCATTTTGCCGATGAACTGTGTTTTGTTTACAATTGTATTTTTTAGTCCGTACTACTTCGTTATAAGAAAGAGATGTTGTCGAAAACGCAATCCTAGTAGTTTATTTATTTCGTGAATTACGAATAATCCCGGGACGGGTTCAGTTCGATCGATTCTGTTGTGTGACCGTTCGCTGGGATTCCAACAGTTACCAGAGATGTAAATATTCTTATCCTGAATTAATTCGCGAATGAAAACAGCACACGGCTTACTCATGTTTCCGCGAGTGAGGGACTGTTTGCAGTTCAGAAGGAATTTCTCGGCCTATCTTGTGAAATTTCTTGTCTTGTTCACGAAGAACTAGAAGAAGTACAAAAAGTCCATTTTAATCTGGGTTTAATGGCAAATCAAGTGATCATCCATCATTCATGTTTTGTGCTTCATAGTTCCTAAAAAGCAGAACTTCCAGTCTTATAAATTAATTTTTAGTCAGCTCAGAACTGCTTCGCGAATCACATATGAGTGTGTACCAGCTTCGCTTACTCATGCGTAAAGAAGCGCGAATATTCTCAGGCCCTTATTGTTCATCGAGTTTTGCGTTTGTGTCTGCCCACCTACAAACTTCACTATTTTCCATCCTTGGTATTTATTTTATTTTGTGTTAGGAATGGTTCATTGGTTTCGTGATATTCTAATTCGTCAAAGAATTTCCATGGACCATATACAGAATGGATAAAAAGTAACAAGGTTGAGCCCAATTTACAGTATGTACCTACATTAAATAAGCTTTTTCATCACTCATTGTCTGCCAGAGATAACCTTTGCATAATCCGGTATCATCGTAAGCTCACAAAACTTCCGAGTCACGATTACCCGGCTAACCCGGTGTCAGAATATTGGACAGGGGAATTGCTCCATCTCGGCAGTCATTAATATTTAATCTACCGCCATATGTGTGTAGGTAATTAGCTATGCGTGCCATGCAATAGGTGTAAATGACCAAAAAATAACCCTTTGAGGAAAAAGCCGACTGTTATCAGCAATCCTCCTCGTTCATGTAGTGGGAGTGGGTGAAAACTTTCATGATGTGAAACAATAAACATCAGCTCAGCAGTGAACTGCTGCGCGATTGCAACTCTCCGATTAATATCGAATTTCTACTTCTGCTAGACTGGTTTCCCGTTGTTGGAATTACCACTCTGAGCAAGCTCAGCAACTCGGTGTGATGTGAAGCTCCATAAAAACCGTCTGTCCGTTGCCTACTAGATGAAAGGCACCTGATAAAATATCCTGTTTCCATACCGGCCGCGTCCACCACCATCGGACCAGGCCTACTGTTTTGCTGGTAGTGCTCTGCTCTGTGTTTTGTACCGTATGTCGGTCGTTGTTCACCTCGTTTGGCCTACTTTGTTGCGTTGGAAGCTTTAGGATTTGTATCTGTGAGTAGGTACCTGTTTTCCGGACTACTATGATCGAGGGGGGGGGGGGAGGCAATTTCCACGTGGGTGGTTGGCTGATGGATGGAAAGGAAGTAGAGCGAGAGAAACCATGTGACAGGTTTGGGTTGACGGAAAAGGCACCTTTATCAACTCCTCTAAAGCAGACAGTGGTCGGCTGGTTAAACCCGAGGGAATTCCAATTATCCATTACATAATGGAGATTTCGGGCGAGAGTGTACCGCTGTTTTTGGAAAGTGTACCTACCTTGCTTCTTGACAGGCATCTTGTCGTCCCTTCTTAGCGCCAAAGTTACCAGGAGAGCTTCCACAGTGGTCTAGGTAATGGGAACTTTTGCACAAAATCGATATCCTCAGCGGTCAACAATCAGACCTAGTGTAAAACCGAGAAAATCGCTTCGTTTCCGCTTCTTATGTCTCACTTCGCACAGCAACCACTCGAGGGATATCCTTTTTCATATGATTCTTCGTTTCCTTTACAAACAAAAAAACACACTAATCACTTAACCCAAAAAAAAAGGACCGGAAAACTTCCGAAGAGTACCACCACACTGCAAACACACTTTCTTCCCCGATGTTATCGCCCAACCACTCACTTATCGTCGTCGTAGTTGGCGGCGACGTCTTCTTCAGGTCGTGTCGTCGTCGTTGTCGCAGCGCAGTAGGCTGCCACTTCAGTCGTAAATGTCGCTGGCTTCTCAAATATCACAAATCACATCAAATTCCTTCTGGTATTCGCTTCGGTGCCTGGAGAAGGAACATAATAAGTACATATACCCCGACCCTAATAACTCCCGCTGCTGACTTCGAGTCGAGCTCGCTCACTTAATGCAACGAACCATCGACGACCGAAGACGATGACGAGCGCTGGAAGTAACTAACGGAGGAAGGGAAAAATCGGCACACGCAGCATAAAAACGGAAATAAGAAACTGTTGGTATAGGAGAGGCAGAGGACCCGCAAGCATGGAGGCACACTGAATGAAGACGTTCTTTGACTTTGAGGCGACTGTTAGATCACTTCACCGGAGCGCGATAGACGACGATGAAGAAGAATGGATGTTCTCCTACTCCGCCTCCTGTGGTCACAGGAGGAAGGCTTAGTAGGCTATGCTGCTGCTGGGAGCCATGCTCTCTCTCTCGCTTAGGTACACTGTGATTTGCAGTTAGCAGACTTCACTATGCTTTTGTCGAAATGCTTTTAAAATCTCCAACGAACGCGGGGTTATGTTGTGGACGTTCAGTTCCTATGTATGAGTGAGCCGAGTTCTGGATGCAGAAGCTGAGAGAATGAGCGATTCGTATACTCATTCAGCTCAGTGCACTGGAGGACAGTGACTCCAGCTGAATGGACAATGGTTGGCGGAGTGGCTACTACCAGTCTATCGTCCATTCGAATATCCTTTGTGTCCCAACATCCGCCTGATTCACTCTAAATGGCAGTTTAGAGAGCATCCTCATTGGGTTACTTTGATGTCCATTTGACTATTTATGGTGTCTAATTGGACCATGTTAATCATATGAAATAGTTCTTTCAGCGTGTCAGTAGGCATTGGGAATGGATTCTTGCCGAAATTCCTTACGCAACTTGCAATGAACTTCCGATGGAATTCAGAGTGAATTCTCCTGGAATTCAGAGTGAATTCCCCTGGAATTCAGAGTGAATTCCCCTGGAATTCATAGTGAATTCCCCTGGAATTCAGAGTGAATTCCTCTGGAATTCAGAGTGAATTCCTCTGGAATTCAGAGTGAATTCCTCTGGAATTCAGAGTGAATTCCTCTCGAATTCAGAGTGAATTCCTCTCGAATTCAGAGTGAATTCCTCTGGAATTCAGAGTGAATTCCTCTGGAATTCAGAGTGAATTCCTCTGGAATTCAGAGTGAATTCCCCTGGAATTTAGAGTGAATTCCCCTGGAATTCAGAGTGAATTCCCCTGGAATTCAGAGTGAATTCCCCTGGAATTCAGAGTGAATTCCCCTGGAATTCAGAGTGAATTCCTCTGGAATCCGGAGTGAATTCCTCTGGAATTCGGAGTGAATTCCTCTGAAATTCGGAGTGAATTCCTCTGGAATTCGGAGTGAATTCCTCTGGAATTCGGAGTGAATTCCTCTGGAATTCGGAGTGAATTCCTCTGGAATTCGGAGTGAATTCCTCTGGAATTCAGAGTAAATTCCTCATGAAATTCAGAGTGAATTCCTCATGAAATTCAAAGTGAATTCCTCATGAAATTCAGAGTGAATTCCTCATGAAATTCAGAGTGAATTCCTCATGGAATTCAGAGTGAATTCCTCATGAAATTCAGAGTGAATTCCTCATGAAATTCAGAGTGAATTCCTCATGAAATTCAGAGTGAATTCCTCATGAAATTCAGAGTGAATTCCTCATGAAATTCAGAGTGAATTCCTCATGGAATTCAGAGTGATCATGGAATTCAGAGTGAATTCCTCATGGAATTCAGAGTGAATTCCTCATGGAATTCAGAGTAAATTCCTCATGAAATTCAGAGTAAATTCCTCATGAAATTCAGAGTGAATTCCTCATGGAATTCAGAGTGATCATGGAATTCAGAGTGAATTCCTCTGGAATTCAGAGTAAATTTCTGTGGAAATCAGAATTAATTCCTCTGGAATTCAGAGTGAATTCCTCTGGAATTCAGAGTGAATTCCTCTGGAATTCAGAGTGAATTCCTCTGGAATTCAGAGTGAATTCCTCTGGAATTCAGAGTGAATTCCTCTGGAATTCAGAGTGAATTCCTCTGGAATTCAGAGTGAATTCCTCTGGAATTCAGAGTGAATTCCTCTGGAATTCAGAGTGAATTCCTCTGGAATTCAGAGTGAATTCCTCTGGAATTCAGAGTGAATTCCTCTGGAATTCAGAGTGAATTCCTCTGGAATTCAGAGTGAATTCCTCTGGAATTCAGAGTGAATTCCTCTGGAATTCAGAGTGAATTCCTCTGGAATTTAGAGTGAATTCCTCTGGAATTCAGAGTGAATTCCTCTGGAATTCAGAGTGAATTCCTCTGGAATTCAGAGTGAATTCCTCTGGAATTCAGAGTGAATTCCTCTGGAATTCAGAGTGAATTCCTCTGGAATTCAGAGTGAATTCCTCTGGAATTCAGAGTGAATTCCTCTGGAATTCAGAGTGAATTCCTCTGGAATTCAGAGTGAATTCCTCTGGAATTCAGAGTGAATTCCTCTGGAATTCAGAGTGAATTCCTCTGGAATTCAGAGTGAATTCCTCTGGAATTCAGAGTGAATTCCTCTGGAATTTAGAGTGAATTCCTCTGGAATTCAAAGTGAATTCCTCTGGAATTTAGAGTGAATTCCTCTGGAATTCAGAGTGAATTCCTCTGGAATTCAGAGTGAATTCCTCTGGAATTCAGAGTGAATTCCTCTGGAATTCCTGGAGGAACCCATCGAGGAATCCGTGGAGAAATTTCTGGATGAGTCCCTGGAGGAAATCCTGGAGGAATCCCTGGAGGAAATCCTAAAGGAATCCCTGGAGGAATTTCTGGAGGAATCCATGGCGGAATCCCTGGAGGAATTCCTGGAGAAATCCCTGGAGGAATTGTCATGAAATTTATAGTGAATTTCTCGTGAAATTCGGAGTGAGTTTCTGAAGGGATTCAGAGTAATTTCCTCATGGAATTCAGAATGAATTGGTTATGAAATTCAGAAAAATTACCTCATAAAATTCAGAATGAATTCCTCATGAAATTGAAAGTGAATTCCTCATGGAAATAATAGTGAATTTCTCATGGAGTTTAGAGTGAATTCCAGGAGCTCAGAGAAAATACTTTGTGGAATTCATACTTAATTCCTCATGGAATTCAATAATAATTCCTTAAGGAATACAGAGTGAATTTCTTATAGAATTCCGAGTGAATTGCTTTTAAAATACAGAGAGAATTCATCATGAAATTCAAAATGAATTCCTCATGGAGTTCAGAGTGAATTATGAGTGAATGTCCCATGGAATTGAGGGTGAATTCCTCATGGAATTCTGATCGAATTCTTCATGGAATTCAGAGTGAATTCTTCATCGATTGTCGAATGATTTTCTCTAGGGATTTCAAAAGAATTATTTGGGAAATTCTGAATGAATCCCCTAAAAAATGAAAAAAAAAATCACACTGGAATGTATAATGAACTTCTCATGGCATTCTGAATGAATTCCTCATGGTATTCAGAATGAATGCCTCATGAAATTCAGAATGAATTCAGTGTAAATTCATCGTGGAATTTAGGGAGAATTTCCCTTGAAATTCTAGAGATTCACTCTGATGTATATCAATCATTCCTCTGGGAATTCCGAATGAAATCCTCTGGGAATTCCGAATGAATGCCTCTGGGAATTCCGAATGAATTCCTCTGGGAATTCCGAATGAATTCCTCTGGGAATTCCGAATGAATTCCTCTGGGAATTCCGAATGAATTCCTCTGGGAATTCCGAATGATTTCCTCTGGGAATTCCGAATGAATTCCTCTGGGAATTCCGAATGAATTCCTCTGGGAATTCCGAATGAATTCCTCTGGGAATTCCGAATGAATTCCTCTGGGAATTCCGAATGAATTCCTCTGGGAATTCCGAATGAATTCCTCTGGGAATTCCGAATGAATTCCTCTGGGAATTCCAAATGAATTCCTCTGGGAATTCCGAATGAATTCCTCGGGGAATTCCGAATGAATTCCTCGGGGAATTCCGAATGAATTCCTCGGGGAATTCCGAATGAATTCCTCGGGGAATTCCGAATGAATTCCTCGGGGAATTCCGAATGAATTCCTCGGGGAATTCCGAATGAATTCCTCGGGGAATTCCGAATGAATTCCTCGGGGAATTCCGAATGAATTCCTCTGGGAATTCCGAATGAATTCCTCTGGGAATTCCGAATGAATTCCTCTGGGAATTCCGGATGAATTTCTCTGGGAATCCCGTATGAATTCCGCTGGGAATTCCTCTAGGAATTCCGAATGAATTCCTCTGGGAATTCCGAATGAATTCTGAATGAATTCCTCTGGGAATTCCGAATAAATTCTCTGGGAATCCCGAATGAATTCCTCTAGGAATCCCGAATGAATTCCTCAGGGAATTCCAAATGAATTCCTCTGGGAATTCCAAATGAATTCCTCTGGGAATTCCAAATGAATTCCTCTGGGAATTCCAAATGAATTCCTCTGGGAATTCCGAATGAGTTCCTCTGGGAACTCCAAATGAATTCCTCTGGGAATTCCAAATGAATTCCTCTGGGAATTCCAAATGAATTCCTCTGGGAATTCCAAATGAATTCCTCTGGGAATTTCGAATGAATTCCTCTGGGAATCCTGAATGAATTCCTCGGGGAATCCTGAATGAATTCCTCTAGGAATTCCAAATGAATTTCTCTGGGAATTCCAAATGAACTCCTCTGGGAATTCCGAATGAGTTCCTCTGGGAACTCCGAATGAGTTCCTCTGGGAACTCCGAATGAATTCCTCTGGGAACTTCGAATGAATTCCTTTGGGAATTCCAAATGAATGCCTCTTGGAATTCCGAATGATATTCTCTGGGAATTCCGAATGAATTTCTCTGGGAATTCCGAATGAATTCCTCTGGGAATTCCGAATGAATTTCTCTGGGAATTCCGAATGAATTCCCCTGGGAATTCCGAATAAATTCCTCTGGGAATTCCCTCTAGGAATTCCGAATGAAGTCCTCTGGGAATTCCGAATGAATTCCTCTGGGAATTCCGGAATAATTCCTCTGGGAATTACGAATGATTTCCTCTGGGAATTCCGAATGATTTCCTCTGGGAATTCAGAATGATTTCCTCTGGGAATTTCGAATGAATTCCTCTGGGAATTCCGAATGAATTCCTCTGGGAATTCCGAATGAATTCCTCTGGGAATTCCGAATGAATTCCTCTGGGAATTCCGAATGAATTCCTCTGGGAATTCTGAATGAATTCCTCTTGAAATTCCGAATGAATTCCTCTGAGGATTCTGAATGAATTCCTCTGGAAATTCCGGATGAATTTCTCTGGGAATTGCAAATGAATTCCTCTGGGAATTTCGAATGAATTCCTCTGGGAATTCCGAATGATTTCCTCTGGGAATTCCGAAAGAATTCCTCTGGGAATTCCGAATGAATTCCTCTGGGAATTCCGAATGAATTCCTCTGGGAATTCCGAATGAATTCCTCTGGGAATTCCGAATGAATTCCTCTGGGAATTCCGAATGAATTCCTCTGGGAATTCCGAATGAATTCCTCTGGGAATTCCGAATGAATTCCTCTGGGAAATCCGAATGAATTCCTCTGGGAATTCCGAATGAATTCCTGTGGGAATTCCGAATGAATTCCTGTGGGAATTCCGAATGAATTCCTCTAGGAATTTCGAATGAATTCCTCATGGAATTCCGAATGAATTCCTCATGGAATTCCGAATGAATTCCTCATGGAATTCAGAATGAATTCCTCCCGAATATTTATTTTTTGCGAATCAGAATAGTCCAATTCTGATTGGAAACGGCCCCGCTCTAGTGTCAAAATTCTCGGACCGCGATGAATTCGGTTCATCGGTGGATAAGTCCATACAGAAAGACACTAACTGGGCCGATTCCAATCAGAACGTTGACGTGACGTCTCAGCTGGGACAAAGCCTGCCTTATCTTGACCACTTCTTCAGTTATTAACTAAGAATTTTATCTGGCAGGAAGATACCCTATCCCTAATGAAGTTAAAGCCCAACTTTATCAGCATGCTTAATGTTTCATATAGTTTTCGCAGAAGCTACACTGAAAAACGCTGATTTTAACTGAAATTCAAATATTCGTGTATAAATTCCACACTTCACTGTCATTTAATAATAATCCCACACTTTTCACAAAGCAGGCACTGATAAATGTGAATTGAAGATCTGTAGTTTCGACTGATTGGCACAAAAACCAATACGATTCTTTTCTTCAATCGACGTCACTGAATCTACATGCTTTTTTTCCTCCGGTCATCCATGACAGATTTATCACGTACAACACACATAACAGACCAACCAGAAAAAACGCGATACTAAAAATAATTCTTTACAACAGCAAATCTATGCTTCGACATTCAAGAACAGCAAGTTTGTTCATTTTTTGCGCTCTCCATTTTTCTCTCTGTTTGCCCTAGATTCACTCATTTGCGGACCGCACGCTCTCGCTAGACCAGACGCAGACAGATAGCACGTCAAAATCCGATTAGAAAATAAAGGCCTACAATTCTAATTGCATATGAGCAGTTGCGTTCCCTTTCCATGCTGATGTTGGATCAAATTTCCCATTATTTGAATGGATCCACCTGACAGACAACCTGCCAGAACGATTTCCTGCATGCGAACGTGTTCTGCGAAAATAGCATGCCATGAAATCGGGCACTGGATTAACCCCAAAATCGGTCGTCATCGCCGTCGCCTATGTACACAAAAACAATACACACGATTGTAAGCGCGGCGGCCTACTCTGATGATGGGCACGAGTTTTTCCTCTCCCGCACAATCAATCGCGTTTTTCTGAAAAGAAAAACAGCAGCAGAGCCTGCTGTGTGGTGGACTTTTCAGCAGGAACTGCACACCAACACCAAGGCAACCGCACGGCAGAAAAGAATCGAATCGAATCGACGCGACGATGGGGTGAAAGGCATGCTCGACTTTTCTCTCCCACCCGTCCGTGTTTGCTCTCTCTTACTGATAGGGGAGATCGGGGTAACTAGCACCTCCTAAAGAATGATACAATTTTAGTCATGAAACAAGTAAAACTCGTTAATGGTTTTTCATAAGGGCCTAATTGACTCTATCGTTTCGTTCTTTGTGTTATTAGTGAGACAGAAAGTTCAAATTGGGTTTTTAAATTATGAAAAAAGTATTCATTTTTTGATTTTATACAAAACAGCACCTTTTTCTGAGCCACTATGATTTTTTTCAGATTTTTAGAACTTTATTTTGATACCTAAAATCAAATTCAAAGAGATTTTTCGAAATCACCTTTTGACAGCTAGGCAACTGTTTGACAGCTCCGCCCAGTACAAAATGCATCGAGGGGTGATTCGACAAATTGCTCTCATACAAACTTCAAATTGATATTTAAATAGGTTCCCGGGCATCAAAATTGATGAAAATTTGGATTTCGGCTCAGTTTGCCATGCAGATTCAGAATATGGAATTATCTCAACACCGCTAAAAAAGCCAATTGCTATCGATTAGTGAAAAAATCTTTTTATCAAAGGGGATACTGGGTGGGTCATTTTACCCGATTCGCCCTATAGCAGCAGTGCTGTGAAGCCTAGTCTTGTCACACACAAGTGCCAACCCTTCCCCGCCACCTGTTCCGTCCAGAAACGCGAGAGTTATGCATGCATTCACAATTTTCATCTATTTTTCTTGGATTAGAAAATTTCCTTCTCTAATGAGTTTACTCCACTTATAAGAATTCTTCATGTATTAATCACTTCCGCCACAGTAATCATTTTCTTCTCTAGCACAAATATCGATCAGCACTAGCCATCAAATCGGAAAAATCAACCCAAATGGGAAAACTCGATTTTTACGCACTGACTGACACAGGTGCCTTTGCGCGAAAACCAAAGGAAAAACGCAGCAACCTTCGATTTTTCCGAACACAATCCGCGACACAATCGACCACCGTTCGCACGCACGGCCAGTAGCACTGAATCCGAGTTCCGAAACGATACGCGTCGTCAAGGCATCCGGATCGAGTCCCAGTTCGATTTAGTCACGGGTTCCTTCGACCAATCCGTTCGAAATTTTCCACTTTTCTTCCTGCTCCGTTGGTAAAAGTGTCCTGCTCGGTCGCTTGCTTCGATCTTTTCTATCTATGCTGTCCGTCGTCTATCCACACCAACAAACCCTATCTAAGCGAACGAGAGATTGCTTCGATTCAACACAGCACTCCGCGTTCATGTTGAGTTTGTGTGCGCGCCTTCGATGCTTTTCCACCGCATAGGTTTTCAGGGGTTGAGTGTGAGTGTAAATAAATCATGCTTGTGTGGCGTGATTTTCCTCATGGCGCTAGCGGGTGGTTCAACTGCAGTCAAATGTGAAAAACTCACCACAATTTAGGGGATGATATCGGTGAGTGGCGATAGGGTTGGCATCGCGCACTCTCGCACTTGAGTGTTTCACGTGCTCACAGGCAGATGGCTATTCGGTGTCAGTCCATTGAAGTGATCGATGTAAACAACAAAACAGTGTGAGCGCAGCAGGCGCAGATTCTACATTCAATCATGGCATTATTACATAAAAAATCTAGTGAAATACCGGAGGATGCCGTGAGATTAAACGAAAAGGATGCCTTGATCTACTTCATGAAACTGGTTGACGGTTGGCCGGATAAGTGGGAAATGTGAGTGTTCTGAATAGGACAGATCGGTGAAGTACTAGATTTGTAGTAATGAGCTGAATTTTAGTATGGTGAGAAGGTCAATTCTCCGTTTCTGCAAGGAAATTGTACAAAAAGCGTGGGTATTATGATTCGTTGCCTAATTTGATGCTGTTTGAGCAAAACTTTGGGCAAAGGTGTTGTTGTTTTCTCCATTTCTTGCAACATAAACAATAGTTATCCAATGTTTTGCTCAAACAGTATCAATTCAGCCAAGGAATTATAATACCCACGCTTTTTGTACCATTTCATTGCAGAAACAGAGATCTGACCTTCTCACCATACTAAAATTCAGCTCATTACTACAAATCTAGTACTACACCGAACGTGCCCCATTGTTTCTGTTTCATTACTCGCTAAAACCCTTCAATCCCTTTCAGATGGCCCTTGGCGTTCACCCCTGGAATTCTGGGAGCATCGACGGTCATGTCCAGCATCTACATCAATACTCACTACCGAGGGAAGCTCAAGCTGGGCACCTACGGGCGCCTGTCCAGTTACATCCCGGCAGTGATACTGCCGGCCCTAATGACCACATTTTTTCACAAATTCTACGTGGTACCGGAAGTGGTGCTCAACACACGCCAGTGTCCGGTTTGTGTTCAAACCAAGGCTGGACTGCTGCAGGCAGGGTTCAGCACCGCTTACCCGATGCTGCTAGCCCCGATGTCTGCCTTCATGGTATTCTGTCGGCGTTTGCCTCAAATCCAAGTCAGCCATGACATTTCATATCTCTTGCTTTTCAGTTCGCCACGCGACATTTCACCTACCGGTTGCCATCGATTACCGAACACCCGCGGGAAGTCGCCAAACTGTACAAGAAACTGTCCAGTCCGATTATGATGCCGGTGATTGCCCTGCTGGCTTTCAACATGATGACGTCGATGTTCCTTACGGGCAAAGAGATTCAGACTGTGTACGACATTAACCTGAAACTGCAGGAAAAGGAGCAGGTGGAAGAGTTGGAGGAATGATGGAAGAAGTACTCATAGGTTGAGATGTAATTTTGTAGATAAATGTTGAATAGAAATAAAATGATAAACATTTACCATAGTATTTTACATTGACCAAAGGTTTCTAGGATTCGTTTTTTATAGTGAGGGTTGTTGGATCAGTTTGGCCAAAAGTTTATC
This sequence comes from Aedes albopictus, assembly GCF_035046485.1. Taxonomy (NCBI): domain Eukaryota; kingdom Metazoa; phylum Arthropoda; class Insecta; order Diptera; family Culicidae; genus Aedes; species Aedes albopictus. The sequence goes on along the minus strand of NC_085136.1, from coordinate 7,982,725 downwards.
ATTGGTAATACAGCCCAACTGAACTTGTTCAAAAATCAACCATAAGTACAGATTAGCTGATTCATAGTTTAGTTCAGTGCATAAATTTTGTTCAGTGCACCAGAAAGTGCATTCAATTGGACAAGGTGAACCAAAGCAATCGGATTACTGCGTCGGAAACATTTCCATGAACTTATCCACGATGACGTCACATGCCAACTGACAGCATGCTGTGAAACGGTAACTGCGGGCCGTGTTTACTAAAATCACTGCTCACATCTTGCATCCGGCGAGATCCGGTGAACATTCAGTGAACTTTCGGTCGCTGGATGTTCATGAATATGTCATTTTTTAAACAGTGCCCGCAGTTACAGATGAAAAGAAGAAGCAATCCTGAGGAAAAAGAAGACCGTGGATAAGTCCATAGTAGTTTCTTGTCTGAATCGCTTATAAAAGCGTTTTTCTTCGATCGCAGTACGTAGTTGCGAAGAAATGACAATCCAAATTGCAGTCTATATAAAGTTTCTGCCAAAAAACGGTCAAGAAATTTCTTGAACGATTCCTTTTGAATAGGAAACTGTGTTTCACATGTCTCTGGCTACGAATAATTGGGTTTTAGTGCCACTATCTGGCAGAGATGTTATGAAAGAAAGATGTCTGCAATTATTTTCACTGAATTTAACATTAGAAACCCTAGTTAATCTACCTAGCGGTGATGGCGCCTTTCTCGTGCCTTCGAAAACACATTTCAACACAACTGACATGTTGATGAATATCTCACTTTCAAACGTTTAATAGAAATGGCATCAGAGATCATATCGTTTATCTAGCTTTTGATGTTTAAGCCTCTTGAAAAAACAGCCGCATTTTTTTAATTTTGAGCCGCCATTTTGGATTTAAGTCCGGCAGCTTGGAAATTCTGGTCGACATTTTTGGACTCCAGACTACTTCCCCATATCAAATACACTCATATTGTACGGTTTTAGAGCCTACACCTCCATTAAACAGTCGCCATATTCAAGTTCATACCGCCATCTTGAATTTTGAGACGCCATCTTGAATATTTAAGTCGCCATCTTGGATATTTTAATCATCATTTTTGGACTCCAGACATCTTCCCAATGCCAGATATACCCATAGTGCATGGTTTTAGAGCCAAAAACTCCATTAAACATAAGCTATTTTGAATTTTGAGCTTCCATCTTGGGTTTTAGACCGCCATCTGGGACCCAAGTAACACACATGTTATATAAAAGTTACGACAGCGCAAGTTTTGGTTGTATAGAAGTTTATTTTACGTTATTTCAACACAATGTTAGGATTACGTAAAATAAACTTCTATACAACCAAAACTTGCGCTGTCGTAACTCTATTATAACATGTGTGTTGCTTGGGGATATTCTGGTTGTCATTTTTGGAGTCCAGACTTCTTTCCCATATCAAATATACCCATATTGCATGGTTTCAGATCTTAAAACTCCATTAAGCAGTCGCCATTTTGAATTTTGAGACGCCATCTTGGATATTTTGGTCGCCATTTTTGGAGTCCACACCACTTCCCCATACCAAATACATATACCCAGATTTCCACCCAGGCCATAAAACTCCATTAAAAAGTCGCCATCTTGAATTTGGAGCCGCCATCTTGCAATTTAAACCGCCATCTTGGATATTCTGGTTTCCATTTTTGGACTCCGGACATCTTCCTCATACCAAATATACCCATATTGCATGGTTTTAGAGCCCTCAACTCTATTGATCAGCCGCCATTTTGAATTTGGAGCCGCCATCTTGAATATTAAGCTGCCATCTAGAGTTTTGGGTCGACATCGTGGAATTTCTGATCTCCAGTGTTCATTATCGAATAAAATTCATCAACCATACTAAAGGTTACAAAAATCGTCGCAATTTGATGTGTCGCATGATGGGGCTTGGTTCAGTTTTATATACGGCCAGTTCCACCGGTGCTGATCCGGATCACTGAAATGGGCAATAACTCCGGAACGTCTCAACCGATCTGAACCATTTTTAATAGCAAACAATGCGGTGAAAAAAGATTTTGACCTTTTCCGGCTTCGTGCCGATACCTTCCACCATGTTCTGTTGCACGAGTTTCGAGAGGGCTTGCTGGTTGTCCTAGCACAGATCGTTCACTCCTGTTTGACACACATTCGCTAATGGCTTGTTCAACTTGATTTACAGCTAATACAGACTTCCTTTTACGTACTCTGTAGCGATGACCGCGTTTTCCTTCATCAAAGTAGCATCTTTACCGCTAAACAACACTGAGATTCCAGTTTCGGTCAGTTTCTTGACCGACATCAGGTTATCTCTTAAGTCCGGTATGTACAGCACATCATTGACCTTCATTCATTCACGCCTCTGTTACTGACTCCTTCGATTATACATTTCTTCCGAGCTTCCAAGGTCTCACCGTCTTTGGCCACGTTGAATATGACGGGGCTTGACAACTTGTTCATCGTCGAAAAAAACACCGGCATTCGTTCACAAGATGGTCGCTTGACCTGGAATCTAATTTGAAAACCATCCATCACGGCGTCGAGAGTCTGTTGCGCGACCGGCCATAAAACTTACCGCCTTGATCTTTGATCCAGCAGCCGCATTTGCTTCGCTGTGGTCCTTCTTCATGTGCCCGCACCTATGACACTTGCCGTTGAATTTCTTCAAGGTGGTCCTTTCATTTTCTGCAACGAACGCATTCGGCTTCTCATTCGTAACATCTTGATGTCTGTCGAGCTGCTTCACTTCTTCGCCCAGAAGCCGTTACTTCACTATATCTAACGTCAAATCACCAACGCGGAGATTATCCAGAGCAGTTATTAACGGGTCGTATCCGAGTCATAGAGTCCCGGACAGGATCACCACCATATCCGGTTCCTTTAGCTCTGCTCCTGCCACCCGTAGCTCTCGGATCAGGTCATCGAAACACACCAGATGGTTCCGCATGGATTCTCATTCCTTCATCTCCAAACGCCCGAGTTGCTTCAGTTTCGCTGTCCGTTTGTCTCGAACGATCTCTAGACAATCATCTCGTAGAAAACCAATCAGCATCGACTTTACCTTCTTGTCCGCCTCGTTGAACTTTGCTTTTTCCGCAGTCACTTTCGGGGAATCTTCAGTTGTTAAGGTATGCTCCAGTCCCATAGTGTCCAGGTTCATTCGCACACTAAAACTCCAGTTATGGAACCCTGGACCTCCGTGGAATTGAGGAATGCCTTGCACGTGCACCGAATCCTTACTGGTCGAGCCCATAACCTCTTAAAATGGGATACCGTTGGGATAAGCATTAACGGAAACAGTTTGAAACGCGTGTGTCTTCAACTGAGGTTCTATGGGCTGGTGCGGAACGCAAAAATTGCTACAGAAGCTACGAGCACAGTGGATCTACCCGGAATATTGCGCTGTTACGGAGGCTGATCGGAATTTGATCTGCCAGACGACTCAAGAGTATGTAAACGAACTGTTGACGACGAGTCCCCAGTTTTCTGAGGTCGGATTTCAAGTTGACGATACTGAGCTGGCAAGTTTGCTGGTGAAAGAGCTACCGAAACAGTTTGAACTGATGAAGCAGGATTGGAGTCATCGGGTATGAAGCTTACGGCGATCGTTGTCAAAGCAAAAATCCAGCAGGATGATGGGGCGTTCTACAGCAATCCGAACAAGCTACAGAAAGCGTCTGTCGTTGCCAAGGGTGCCGTCAATCAGGTCGAGCGGACATTCGAGGTACGTCATGTGAAATCACCATGAGTAATGTTCCATGTGTTCCAGATTTAGCCGTGAATCTATTATCTGTGAGCAAAATTTCCAAGAGAGAGTACCAGGTCACTTTTCAAGTCAGAACGAGCAATGTTTATAGGCGAATACGAAGGCATACAGAGTCTACAACTGCATGACTCAAGACGTAGCAGTCAGCCGTGACGTGATCTTTCTGGATGATGTACGAGTTGCTCGAATCGAAGTTAGCCCTCGAATCGAAGTAGCACCTTTCGAAACGATTGTGCAGAACGAGGTTGCAGAGGAGGAGCTCGAAGACGGTGAAGAGGATGACCGAACGGCAGAGAAGAGGTGAAGAGGTGCCGATCTACAAGCTGCTGCGTTTCCTCCACAGGACCCACATCAGCTGGTAAGGCGCAGTGTGAGGGAGCACGTAACCCCAGGAAAGCATCAAGATTTTCATTTGGGCGTCAGTGTTCTACCTCATGGTACTTTCCAATCTCCTCAGTTATGCGATACGAATGGCGATGGCGAGCCACAGACGGTCTAAAAAGCGATTTCGTTCAAGAAAAACGATCGTTGGAAAGGTGCAATGGTGTGTAGAAGTATTGAGCGTGGATGAACAACCAAACCTGGGAGCTAACCGATCAGCCAGAAGGAAGGAAAGCACTCCGCTGCATGTGGATGTAGGTATAAGATGAAGACGAACCCAGATGGATCCACTGAAAGTTACAAGGCCCGTAAGCAAATGCTATTTTCAAGTGAAGGGTGTCGACTATGAAGTACTCTCAACTCCGGAATACCACTATCCGCTATCTGAAGTCGTTAGTCACTAGTCTGGACCCTGAAGATACACCAGATGGATGCAGTGACCGCGTTTCTGTAAGGTGAACTAGGAGAGGAAGCCATACACTTACATGCAACAGTCGGATGGTTTCGTCGACTCCCGATGTCCGAGAAACATCTGCAAGTTGAAACGAGTGTTATACGGATTGGAACAGGGCTGCAGAATCTGGAACTAGATACTTATTGGATAGCTAAACATCCTGATTGTGGTCGTGTATGTCGACGACCTTCTGATAGCCAGTACTGGGTCAACGAATATAAGAAGTAAGGGGCTGTCCATTGATTACGTAAGGGTTTATGGGGGGAGGGGGGGTCTGAGAGATCTTACGCGCCATACAATTTTTTTTGGGTTCTCATACAAGAAATCTTACAAGGGGGGGAGGGGGTGTCGGAAAGTCGCTAAAATTCCCTTACGTAATTAATGGACAGCCCCTAACTGGCAGAGGAGTTGTTGATGAAGGACTTCGGATTAGCCAACAAAGTCCTTGGAATCCGAGTCATTTTGTGAAGCAGTTGTTAGAACGTTTCGGCAGCTCGTAGCGACCCGGGGTGGACTCCAACCAAAGGAAGGATGATAAAGCACCCAGTACCGCTGAAGAAAATTAATTCGGAATTCCTAAAGGAACTCATTCGGAATTCCCAGAGGAATTCTTCGGAATTCCCAGAGGAATTCTTCGGAATTCGCAGAGGAGTTCTTCGGAATTCCCAGAGGAATTCTTCGGAATTCCCAGAGGAATTCTTCGGAATTCCCAGAGGAATTCTTCGGAATTCCCAGAGGAATTCTTCGGAATTCCCAGAGGAATTCTTCGGAATTCCCAGAGGAATTCTTCGGAATTCGCAGAGGAATTCTTCGGAATTCGCAGAGGAATTCTTCGGAATTCCCAGAGGAATTCTTCAGAATTCCCAAAGGAATTCTTCGGGATTCCCAGAGGAATTCTTCGGAATTCCCAGAGGAATTCTTCGGAATTCCCAGAGGAATTCCTAGAGGAATTCCCAGAGGAATTCCTAGAGGAATTCCCAGAGGAATTCCTAGAGGAATTCATTCGGAATTGCTACAATTCATTCGGAATTGCTAGAATTCATTCGGAATTCCTAGAGGAATTCATTCGGAATTCCTAGTGGAATTCATTCGGTATTCCTAGAGGAATTCATTCGGAATTCCTAGTGGAATTCATTCGGTATTCCTAGAGGACTTCATTCGGAATTCCTAGAGGAATTCTTCGGAATTCCTTAAGGAATTCATTCTGTATTCCTAGAGGAATTCATTCGGAATTCCCAAAGGATTTCATTCGGAATTACCAGAGGAATTCCTCGGAATTCTTCGGAATTCCCAGAGGAATTCTTCGGAATTCCCAGAGGAATTCTTCGGAATTTCCAGAGGAATTCTTCGGAATTCCCAGAGGAATTCTTCGGAATTCCCAGAGGAATTCTTCGGAATTCCCAGAGGAATTCATTCGGAATTCCTAGAGGAGTTCAGTCGGAATTCCTAGAGGATTTCATTCGGAATTCCTAGAGGAATTCTTCGGAATTCCCAGAGGATTTCAATCGGAGTTCCTAGAAGAATTCATTCGGAATTCCCTGAGGAATTCATTTGAAATACTTCGGAATTCCCAGAGGAATTCTTCGGAATTCCCAGAAGAATTCTTCGGAATTCCCAGAGGAATTCTTCGGAATATTCATTCGGAATTCTTTGGCATTTCCAGAGGAATTCTTCGGAATTCCCAGAGGAATTCTTCGGAATTTCCAGAGAATTCTTCGGAATTTCCAGAGGAATTCTTTGGAATTCCTAGAGGAATTCATTCGGAATTCCTAGAGGAATTCATTCGGAATTCCTAGAGGAATTCATTCGGAATTCCTAGAGGAATTCATTCGGAATTCCTAGAGGAATTCATTCGGAATTCCTTGAGGAATTCTTCGGAATTCCTAGAGGAATTCTTCGGAATTCCTAGAGGAATTCTTCGGAATTCCTAGAGGAATTCTTCGGAATTCCTAGAGGAATTCTTCGGAATTCCTAGAGGAATTCTTCGGAATTCCTAGAGGAATTCTTCGGAATTCCTAGAGGAATTCTTCGGAATTCCTAGAGGAATTCTTCGGAATTCCTAGAGGAATTCTTCGGAATTCCTAGAGGAATTCTTCGGAATTCCTAGAGGAATTCTTCGGAATTCCTAGAGGAATTCTTCGGAATTCCTAGAGGAATTCTTCGGAATTCCTAGAGGAATTCTTCGGAATTCCTAGAGGAATTCTTCGGAATTCCTAGAGGAATTCTTCGGAATTCCTAGAGGAATTCTTCGGAATTCCTAGAGGAATTCTTCGGAATTCATTCGGAATTCCTGGAGGAATTCATTCGGAATTCCTGGAGGAATTCATTCGGAATTCCTGGATGAATTCATTCGGAATTCCTGGAGGAATTCATTCAGCATTCCTGGAGGAATTCATTCGGAATTCCTGGAGGAATTCATTCGGAATTCCTGGAGGAATTCATTCGGAATTCCTGGAGGAATTCATTCGGAATTCCTGGAGGAATTCATTCGGAATTCCTGGAGGAATTCATTCGGAATTCCTGGAGGAATTCATTCGGAATTCCTGGAGGAATTCATTCGGAATTCCTGGAGGAATTCATTCGGAATTCCTGGAGGAATTCATTCGGAATTCCTGGAGGAATTCATTCGGAATTCCTGGAGGAATTCATTCGGAATTCCTGGAGGAATTCATTCGGAATTCCTGGAGGAATTCATTCGGAATTCCTGGAGGAATTCATTCGGAATTCCTGGAGGAATTCATTCGGAATTCCTGGAGGAATTCATTCGGAATTCCTAGAGGAATTCATTCGGAATTCCTGGAGGAATTCATTCGGAATTCCTGGAGGAATTCATTAGGAATTCCTGGAGGAATTCATTCGGAATTCCTGGAGGAATTCATTCGGAATTCCTGGAGGAATTCATTCGGAATTCCTGGAGAAATTCATTCGGAATTCCTGGAGGAATTCATTCGGAATTCCTGGAGGAATTCATTCGGAATTCCTGGAGGAATTCATTCGGAATTCCTGGAGGAATTCATTCGGAATTCCTGGAGGAATTCATTCGGAATTCCTGGAGGAATTCATTCGGAATTCCTGGAGGAATTCATTCGGAATTCCTGGAGGAATTCATTCGGAATTCCTGGAGGAATTCATTCGAAATTCCTGGAGGAATTCATTCGGAATTTCTGGAGGAATTCATTCGGAATTCCTGGAGGAATTCATTCGAAATTCCTGGAGGAATTCATTCGGAATTCCTGGAGGAATTCATTCGGAATTCCTGAAGGAATTCATTCGGAATTCCTGGAGGAATTCATTCGGAATTCCTGGAGGAATTCATTCGGAATTCCTGGAGGAATTCATTCGGAATCCCTGGAGGAATTCATTCGGAATTCCTAGAGGAATTCATTCGGAATTCCTGGAGGAATTCATTCGAAATTCCTGGAGGAATTCATTCGGAATTCCTGGAGGAATTCATTCGGAATTCCTGGAGGAATTCATTCGGAATTCCTGGAGGAATTCATTCGGAATTCATTCGGAATTCCTGGAGGAATTCATTCGGAATTCCTAGAGGAATTCATTCGGAATTCCTGGAGGAATTCATTCGGAATTCCTGGAGGAATTCATTCGGAATTCCTGGAGGAATTCATTCGGAATTCCTGGAGGAATTCATTCGGAATTCCTGGAGGAATTCATTCGGAATTCCTGGAGGAATTCATTCGGAATTCCTGGAGGAATTCATTCGGAATTCCTGGAGGAATTCATTCGGAATTCCTGGAGGAATTCATTCGGAATTCCTGGAGGAATTCATTCGGAATTCCTGGAGGAATTCATTCGGAATTCCTGGAGGAATTCATTCGGAATTCCTGGAGGAATTCATTCGGAATTCCTGGAGGAATTCATTCGGAATTCCTGGAGGAATTCATTCGGAATTCCTGGAAGAATTCATTCGGAATTCCTGGAGGAATTCATTCGGAATTCATTCGGAATTCCTGGAGGAATTCATTCGGAATTCCTAGAGGAATTCATTCGGAATTCCTGGAGGAATTCATTCGGAATTCCTGGAGGAATTCATTCGGAATTCCTGGAGGAATTCATTCGGAATTCCTGGAGGAATTCATTCGGAATTCCTGGAGGAATTCATTCGGAATTCCTGGAGGAATTCATTCGGAATTCCTGGAGGAATTCATTCGGAATTCCTGGAGGAATTCATTCGGAATTCCTGGAGGAATTCATTCGGAATTCCTGGAGGAATTCATTCGAAATTCCTGGAGGAATTCATTCGGAATTCCTAGAGGAATATATTCGGAATTTTACTCTGATTTACATGACAAATGCACTCTGATTTTCATCAGGAATTGATTCTAGTTTCCATGAGGAATTCACTGTGTGTGTTCTAGATTGCAGGATCACGATTTTCTAATAAATATCTATATCAAGCTAAAAAGTCGACAGAACATTATTTTCCGGGCTACTATGATGCGCTTTCCTTGAATATTCACGGATGAACGACAAACATTCTTCCAGGAGAGTCGACATCGATGGATATAATATAGAATTTTCAGCATTTTAAACGTCCATTTTGAAACTCTTACGCCGAATTTCCTTCGCCTCGCAGGCGAAAATTTTCCACAGCATCCAAGTGCAATTCGCTCTGCATCCCACGCAACGACGAAAGAGCCGTGCACGTTTCACGACGACGCCAGACGTCGGAGAGCTGCATTTTCGCCCTGCAGCATCCCAAGAAGTTCTATCTTCGCCGACCGACGACACTTTAGTGCACACGACAGGCGACACGCACACCTCTTTTTCCTCTCGTTCGGTTTTTATTTTGATATTTGATTTCCCGTCTGAAATTTTCCCTTCTAAAATCTATCTGTCTGTCTTTTCTCTGTCCGCAAGACCATTTCTTCGAAAAATAAGAAACGATCAGTGTAGTAGGCTGTGGTGATCGAAAATGGAAAATCGGTGAAATCCAGGACGGGTTCGGTCCAAGTGAGCCACAGTGTTTGTTGTTGGTGTTAGAAAAGAGGGGGGAGGCCCTTTGAGTTGTCACACAGTGCGTGCAAATCGGAGGAACAAGAACAAACTCCAACAGCAGTAGGCTGTGCTACCCCGATGGTGTTCATCCAATGTGTGCTGTGATTAATGTGTCTAGACTGTGAAGTTTTTTAAGTTTTCGGTAGATTTTTGTTCCGTTGTTAAACGTTACCAGGTAGCCTTATGTGATTAGTCTGAATTCGCTGTGTCGTTGTGCCCCGTGTAGGGAAAATCCAATTTTTCTCAAGGATTTTCCTCTTTTTTGCGTTGATCCTTGGATAGTGTCAGTGGTTGATTTATTGTGTTAGATATCGAGAAAATTCCTGCCGAGCCAGACCAGAACCGAGTACGTAAACATCCGAGGAGGCTGGGTGGGATGGTTAGTCTGTTATCAGTTCTTATCAACAACTTTGTCGAGGGGCGAGCCAATGCGCTCGAGAAAAGCGGGTGGTTGTTTTGTTGAAAAGAAAATTCATCGCAGCGCTCTAGCTCTGGTGTGATTACGAAAGAGGCCCAGATTTTTCCTCTCTCTCGTGTGCGCCCGCCTTCCACGCAAACTTCAGCCCCCTTTCTAGCGCTGGGGGGTGCACTCTGTCTGTCTGTCTGTGCAGTGTGTGCAGTAACGCAAGGCAACCATGCGCTTTTGACAGGGTTCTTCGATCCATTCCCTTTCTAGGCGCATTTGAAAAATTAGGAAAATTTAGACGCGAAAAACCACCTTAAAATCATGCGTCCGATCGGATGTACACAAAATCGAATGTAAACAGAACCGGTCGCAGTTGGCCGCGGGATCTCCCGTGTGATGACGACGACGACGATCAACATGTTGTATCAAAACATACAAAATACTTAGTTTCGTGCCAAGAATTTTCTAAAAGACGCTTTCTTCGAGCCAAATCGAAACAGCGAAAAAAAAAGAAGGAAGACATGAAGCAGCAAAGTTTCGCAGAATCATGGACTGCTGTGTTGTCGACGCGTCGACGTCATCGATGTCGCGTGTAGGTACTCCCGTGTGCGGTCTAGTTGGCACTGACTGGGACTGAGACCGAATGTCTGGGACTGCTGAGGTTTCGGCAGGCCGCGCCGGGCTCTTCAAGAGTTTGGCTCGAAAATAGACACTTTCGCTGTCGGCGCGGTACGGTTTTTGGCCTACCTGCATAGCAGCAGCAGCATGCTGCAGTTCCTGAGCCAAGAGAGTCAACGCCAAAAGTAGTATGGTAACAACCAACCATCCGAACCGGTAGCAAGCAGCATCTGATCTGAGCCAGCAGAGCCGTTCGGTCGGTGGTAGTAGCCGAGCGTAGTACTATTTTAGAACTTTGCCAAGACTCAAGTGTGTTATCATGAATGAATGAATGAAAAGTCTGGCTGCTGAGGTGATGATTGGTTGTAAAGGAGCGCCAGAGGCTGGGGAGTTGCAAGAGAGGCGAGGTAAAGGTTGGGACGTTGGCCAGGAAATAAGAGGAATGTCATGAATGAAAGTGATTTGGCTCGTTCTGAGGGAAATGTTCTGGATTCTTTAGTAGACGATACAGTGTTGCTTGGCGTGCGATGGAGATGATGCATTTAATGGGGTTATTGGCTCATTGAGGTAAACGGGAGGAAATTGGTTTTAATGTACCAAACATTTGTTAAAATGTCAAACAGGTGACTTTTGTGGATTTGGACGGTTGACCAATTACTAGATGTCATACGTCGTCAAATCTACATGAATGATATAAGAATCTACAGATGAAACCTGAAATATTTATATATTTTTGTATTTATGCTTCTCAATAGTTTCGAAAGATGTACTTATTGTCACCGGGCGTTGAAGCAGTGCATCTTCTTTATCTTCGTAGCACATCTGTACTGCTCAATATTCGTTAAAGAACTGATCGCACATTTTAACTTTCTGACATTTATCACGAAGCAAAGCCGTCTATGATGATTTTTGAAGCTCATCGCCATCTATGATCACCATGCTGCAGTCTACACAACAGTACTGTGTCGGTTTGATAAAGTAGGCTGATGCAATTTCAGTCATCACAACAACTTTCACAATAATTCCCACTCATAATAGTCCATTTTACGAGCCGATTTAATGAATAAAAATTTGACAGGAGCATGCGTCCGAACCCGTCAAAATCAATATCATCATCAACATTGTTGTCACTTCGTAAACTGGCTCAATTGTAATCACTCTTTCAATTTGGAATTCCATAGTGTGCATCGTCAAATCATGTGCGCTATAGAAATTTGAGTTCGATGCGTTTTCTTGTGGAAACGTTGAGTATTAAACTATGTATACACCTTTGATTAAGAAAAGTTTTAGCCAATGCTGTCATGTTAGAATCAGAGCTAATTACTCAAGCACAGAGAAACAGACGTCACACTCCACTCGCTTTCCATCAACGATTCAAATATACGGTAGTTGGTCAATTGACCAGTCGCGGCGCAGGCATCGTTTTTGCTCCTGTTTGACGTTTGCTCACTACCACCATCTAGTGGTGGCTTGTCCAAACACGGCATGGTTAGCATTGGGCGATTTCGATTTCGTGACGATGATTTTTAATATAATTTGTTCTAAGTGTTACGTCTGCGTCTGTTCCTCTGTGGCTTAAGGTTTCCAAATTTTAGCGCCCCCTATTGGCTAGTACGCAGATCGCAAGAACTTTCTTGGCCTATCTCGATGAGTGGAAAATTGAGGCAAGGAATCGCTCACAAAATTAGCAAGCTTTGCATTTTACTTGAACCCAGTACGGAGCTGAGAAGAAATGTTAAATCAAATGGAGCTTTCTGTGCAAAATTTCTTTATCATACTTTATTACATGATTTGACAATATTCTCAGGTCACTTTGACAGTTCTTCATAAGTTAGACAGAGACGGCCTTGGTTTTTGTGCTTTTCTCTCCCATAGGTTATCTGTTTGGCCCATATAGCCGAGGCGGTAAACGCACGGGTATTCAGCATGATCATGCTGAGGGTGACGGGTTCGATTCCCGGTCGGTCCAGGATCTTTTCGTAAAGGAAATTTCCTTGACTTCCTTGGGCATAGAGTATCTTCGTGCCTGCCACACGATATACGCATGCAAAATGGTGATTGGCAGAGGAAGCTCTCAGTTAATAACTGTGGAAGTGCTCATAGAACACTAAGCTGAGAAGCAGGATTTGTCCCAATGAGGACGTTACGCCAAGAAGAGAGAGAGAGGTTATCTGTTAAACTCACCTGAGATCTGTCAAAAATTTACTTCGAGCAATGGAGAATTCCGATCAAGGAAAAATAATGCACTAAACGGAAATTACTTGCGCGATTTCGTTTGAGGTGCATACCTAGTAAACACTGTTACGCCCCAATGGAAATCACTTCAATATTACGCCTAATTAAGATTTATCAAATCTTTCTGTAATTACTGCGGAAAGGGCATTCTTGCAGAAAAACCTTTTATGAGTTCATCAAAAAAATTTATAAAGATTATGTGTGGTATATGTCTGACAATGAGCATCTCTCAGTGTGTTAACAGTCTCATCCCTCAATGGATTACGTACGAATTTATACTGGCCTACTTACTCTCACACGAAATTTGACGTTTGAGAGGTGTCGGCACCGCTCAAACGTCAAATTTTCTGTGAGAATAAGCAAACCAGCATAAACTCGTGCAGAAGTTTATATGTCACCAGACAATAGATAACGCACGACCACTGCCCACCCGGGGTAACGTCTACGCTATCGAGTGACAGCTGCTGACGAGATCATGGCAAGCTGCGACTCTTCCTTTTTTTTCGGTCAGCGTCCAATCACGTCGGACGCACAGTGCATCGGGTCGCTGCGCTTGGCGATTCTCATCGAGAACCATCAGCTAAATTCCCACAGATTCCATTGACAATTATCTTAGAATGTATTTCATCCCATTTACTTCTTCAGAATTTACTTCACGATTACCTCAAGGGATCCCGCAAAAAAATCTTAAGGGTTTCTTTCAGGATTTAACAAATTTTCCAGAATTTTCATGGTAAAAAAGTCCTACACCTACAGTATTTTCTAGAATGATTTCATCATAAATTCCTGTCCATATATTTCTTATTTTTTTCCAGTGATCTATCCAGATTTTCTTCCTAGAATTCTTCCAGGAATTCTATTGGGTTCTTCCTCAGGAGTTTCTCAAAAAAGATTCCATAAGATTCATCTTGAAATTAGTTCACGGGTTTCTTCAGAAATACATTTCAGAATTCATCCTGGGATTCCTTCAGGGATACTTTAGGAAATTTCTTCGAAGTTTGCTCTAGAAGTTCGTACATGTATTCCTTAATGTATTTCTTCGAATATTTCTGGAAAAATCCTCCTTCTGATCATATGATCAGAATTTTTTCCATAATTTTCTGGGATTCTTCCTGAAATTTTTCTAACAAATCTCCTAGGAATTCCACCAGGGCATTCTTCATGCATTCCTCCAAAGATGCAGGAGACTTTTTCCACAGAGATTCAAAAACCCTTTCAGAGAGCTCCTCTCAAAAGATTATCTCATCAATTCCTGCAGAAATATCTCCACAATCTATTCCTTGACATTTGTCAAGAAAGTTTGTAATATATTCTATGAAATCCAGCAGAGGAATCTTTAGTTCTTCCAGGATTTTTTTGATTATTCGAGATTAGTTTAGGAATTTCTTTTGGACAGTACTTCATTTGTTTTGTGCACTAATGAATTCAAAAATTGTATATGAAATTCTTCTAAGTATTTCTTGTGGTACTTGAGAAATTTTCCGAGGGTTCATCCAAAAATTTTTGAGGTATTTCATCAAAAAAATCCAGTAATGGAGTAATTTCTCCAGATAGTTTTTATGAGATTTTGTCAGAAAATCCTCTGAGGATTTCTCCAGGAATCCCTCCCGAAATTCCTCAAGAAGTTTTTCTTTGGCATTACTTTCAGAGTTCCTTCCAAAGTTTGTCAAGATTTTATTTCTATGAATTACAAAAGCTTCTTAAGAAGTTTCATAAGGTTTTCTTCCAGCCATTTCTCCAGGATTTCCTCCAAAGATGACTTCAGCAATTGCTTCGAGAATTGTTGGCCAAGAATCCCCCTAGAAAATGTTCATGAATTTCGTCTGATAATCTCCAAAGGTATCACCAGGAGTTTTGTTTTTTTTAGAGGGATTTCCTTAATCATTCTTAAAGAATTCTCCCTGTATTTTTTTGAGAAATTTCTGGAAGAACTTTAGAAAAAGCACTGGAAAAATATCTGTTACAATTCCTGCTTGAATCTGTATAAAATCCCAGTATATTTTTTTGACGGAATCACCGAGCCAATTAAAAAAAAAAAACAAAATTCTTTTAGGAATTTCTGCGGGAATCCCTAAACGCACTCTTGGAGGAATCTTTGGAAGAATTTCTGACGGAAGCTCTGTAGAAATCTCTTACTGAAATTCCTGAAGTAATCCTTGAATTTTTTAAGAAGTTACCGGAGATATTTTTCAGAAATTTAAGAAAGACTCCGAGAAATAAATTCAGAAGAAATCTAAACAGGAGCTTCTGAAAGAACCTCTGTAGGTTTTTTTGAAAAAATCTACAGTTGAATCCCTGTTGAAATCTTAAAAAGAACTGTTGAATGAATTTCACGAGGCACACCTGAAGAGATCCCAGGAATTTCAGAAGAATTTTTCCTTGATGATTTTTTTTGGAGATATTCCAAAATCAATCCTAAAATAATATTTTTGGAGGATTTTTTGGAATAATCTGTAGACGTATTTTTTGAGTAATCTGTAGACGTGTTTCTGATGCAATACCTGGAGATTTTTCTAAAGGAATTCCTCTGGAAATCTCTAGGAAATATTTCTGAATATTAATTAATCAAGGGAAGAATTCATAGAATTGTCCTTAGAGAAAACGCCGGAGACTTTTTTGGGGAAATGCATGGAGAAATATCTTGAAATCCTGAAGCAATCTCAGTATGAACTTTTGTAGGAATGTCTGGAGAAACTCCTGCCTCAATGCTGCAGGGTTATCTGGATGATTCGCTGAAGAAATTCCTGTACACATACCTGCGGGAAATTTCAATGGAATCCCTAGACAGAGCAATTACTGAACAAATTGGTCAAAGTGGTCAGACTGTTCCAATTTCTAAAGAAATTTCTGGAAGTTTTTCTGAAGAAATCATTGGAAGACTTTATGAAATAATCTTCAAAAGAATTTCTGAAGGAATCACTGATGAAAATTCTGAAGGAGTCATTTGCATAAATTTCCGAAGGATTTTTTTAAACGAATCCCTAGATCAGGAATCGAAACACTCACTAGCAAAGAGTTACACTCACATGCTATTATCCTTAGCTTAGAAGCATGCTATCGATAAAACAGTGCATGGAGGGTTTTTAACTTGCACATTTATCTAGAAGATTGGTCGCTCACGCATACCAAAGTTATGAGATAACTATGAAGACGACTCTCCACATGATGAGTGTAAGTTACACTCACTACGTGGAGAGTCGTGTTCTTGTCTTTGACACGGCTTTGGTATGCGCGTGGAAAACTTTTAGATCAAACTACAAGGTAAAAGCCTTCCATACACAATTGCTTCTGAGCTGAGGTAATATCAAGTGGGTGTAGCTCTTTGCAAGTGATTGTTCCCATCCTCGCCCTAGACGAATTTCTATGGCCCTGGTGGAGCCTAAGAATTAATCCTTGGAAATCTACCCAAAATAATTCTCATAAACATTGCTCGAGAGACTCTTCAGGAGTAATCTGAAAGAAGTCCTGAAGAAATTTCTTCAAGAACCCTTTGTAGATGTAATTTCTCAATGATTGTGGCAGACTGTGCGCGCGAGCGGCTGCGTTTTCAAAACTATCACTCGTTTTCTTTGCTCTGCGTTGTTTTGAATGAGTCCGGTCGAATTGAGAAACAGCTGGTGGTGTTATGGCTTCCGTAAATTTTACTCGGAAAGTATTGGCTAATTGACCCTGGGTCTTCACCATATTTGTCTTAAATGATAATTTTGTGGATCACATAGTAGCGAGTATGGAATGATTCGCGACAGTTGTGAGAGTTCGTCTAATTCCCATCGGGGTGCTGGAATTCGACTTCATTTTCGCATGATTCTCGTGTAAATTTTTGGTGATATTGCTGCTGGATGTCCGGGAGACGCATGTGGAAGTCGACGATTTTGTCTCGAGAGTACATAATACAAACGCATCAATTGGTCCCTAAACGTTGTGTAAACATATCCTTTAAACTCAACCTTTCCACTAAAAACATCCAAATTACCGTGACACCTAGACCTGAGAGGACGTAGAGGTTTCTAGGTACCTTTCTTAAGTGTCCAAAATATCTTCCTGTCCCATCCCGCAGTTGTCGCAAAGACTTGACCAGGACGGCTTCCGACCGTTGAAAGATTGCCTCAATCTTGTCATAGAACCCCGAATCTCTGTGCTTTGGTAACGGACAAGAAGAGGCAATTCTTATAACAACGCCAGTCTGGGATTGTACCACCTACGAACTTGTGCGACTTGTTTGATGCTAATGCTAACCAATCTCAATAACAACTAAACCAGTACACAAGTTTTTTCAATGTTAAGCTTGTGGCAAGTGAGCAAGTATTTACTTGATACTTGATGAGCTGCAACTCGTACCGGTGAGCCTTCGCTGATCCTTCTGAGATGGCCAAATTTTGGTCTACGTGGTTTATGAACGTACGACGACGAAATTACATCCGCAACCCGTACACTTGATTTCTATCCGTTAAGCGTCGCATGAATCAGTCTGATCAGCTTCGCCGGAAAACCATGTTTGATCTTAATCTGCCATAACTCTTTTCTATTTTGCTGAATCGTACGCTGTCCTGAAAACTATGAATGGTACTCTTGAAATTTATCGATAATCTAATCATGGGGAATAAAAGGCCTGTGTTCCTTATACTTGTGGACAACATTTCAACTTGATTGCTTCATTACTTTTAGGAACTCAACCTTTTGAAAAAAATGTACTATTACACTAGTTTACAAAATAAAACGAAAGTCGTGAACTTCTGTCAACGACCAAAATTTTTGAAGCACAACTTAGCACTGATTTCGAAACCGTGCTTCAAAAAATTTTAAGTAGAGCAGTTTGTGAGTTTTAGCTCAATATCGAGTTTTACAATTTTTAAAAATATGGAATTTACTAAAATTCAAATATCTTGCGTTTAGGTCAACCAATTTCAAATCTTTTTCCATAAATTAAAAGCTGAATACAATACCATTTGATCATCTGAATGCAGGTTTTGCGTCAGATTGATGAATTTCAAGATATTGGCGAGTTTCAGGGACGATCTCCTCAAATTTTAGCCAAATTTTCAAAAAAATATGAAGAAATGTATTTTTTTCAATAAGAAAAAAACATTCTAAAAATTCTTTCTCAACGTTGATTTGACATATCATATGTAGGCGAGTTACAGTAAAAAATTCAGCTCAATCGGAGTATTGATTACGGAGAATGAGATGTGTGAAGTGAGCAACGTTGCTTAAAAATAGAATAAAAATCGATTTCAAATCATCATCCTTGTATGGAAAGTCGAAAAATTTCCGCTCTACTGTAATTTTTTTCCTTCGCGTTTTCGAACTCAGGGCATGATTCTACACCAAAAATGATCATCAGCTTACCGAGTTCAAAAATGCTGTAAACTAGTGTTATAAATGGGCATGTACTAAAATTGCCATATCGTCCAAAATGGTTGACCAATCGAGTTCAAACCAACACATGTAACTCATGAATATTAGGGCAATAACTTATCAAAAAATCAGCATGATTGATAAACGCATCACAAAATAACAACATTTTAAACTTTGTTGACAAAAAGTTGAAATTTAGACCAATTTTTTTCATACAAAATCGACCATCGAATTTTTTGAAAATAAAATCGTTTTTGTTCATTACACCACATGTACTTTATATTCCAATGTAGAACGAGTGGATTCCGTGTCTGGTTTTCTCGACCTTATAAAGAATTAAAATAAAAAAAAGGTTATTTTTATTTATCATGAAAAGGTCTCACCAAATTAAGCTGGAAAGGTATAATGTCATAGTGGTTTAACCAAACAGAGTAGCTTGGCTTATTAACTGAGTTTCATTCCTCATGTGAATACATGTTCAATGTGAAATCGTTAGTTTTGGCGAAAAAAATGTTTTCAAATGTTTGATGACAACAATGACTTCAATGACTATATCGTATTCATATAGCCAGCGTTGTAACATGGCCGGCAACTATGCAGAGCGACCGGATTTCCAACAATAACATCCACCTGAGAACAACTCCTGCCAAAGAGACCGTCTAACCTCGAATCCGAAACCACTTCCAAGCGCAGTCTCGGAATTCATATTTTAAAAACCGCAACCTGCGCAAAATACATGGAAATCTCTTCCGGATGATGTAGTGCCACCAGCTGAGCCGACCTAGTTCAAGCCAACGCGTAGTCTACTAAAACACGTTGCAGATGATTTCAGAACATAGCCGCTCGCGCGCACAGCCTGCTGAGATCACCCGAACATTTTTATTATGTAGGTGAAAAATATTAAATTTCTCCGGTTGGCTCAATGTTTATCTTTTCTGCGATTGTTCTAAGACGACCAGCTGGCAATATTTACACAACAATATCACAACAATTAAAACTGATTCATTGCGTTAAAAAATCAACTTTTCCGAGAATCTGACTAGAATGATCTCCAAAAATTGCCCATCCGCTCAGCGTCCTATCTACAGGATAGTTTACTTTTGCCGCGAATATCTTGAGAATGTTGTAATACTCCAACATTCTGTCTTCGGAGAAGTTGTTCATAAGATCAAAACTTGGTTTATGACGTTTTATTTCAGAACTTTAACAAAGTGGCACAAGCGTCGCTGTGAAGGTTACTTTACGGCTGCGATTTCAAATTCAATGTGAAACAAATATGTTTGATATCTTAATCCTTGTCGTGCATTGGAGTCATTATGACGCTGACAGGCATATTGAGCGTGCACAACATCAGCGCGGCGACCGTCAGCTATTGCACGAAAAAAAAATAACCACTGTTGATATGATGTTGGTTAGACAAAGCTGTTTTTTTACGGATGTGATTCAAATGATCTCGATTTACAAATTTCCTCACAAGATGGCGCTATAGTATCATTGATTTGATTTGACAACTTACACCCTACTAGAAGATATGCAATGTTTCCATTTTCTAAAAATACGTATATCATCCCGAGCAGGAACCAATAACGGGCACATAACTGCAGCATACCAAAGTCAGGTATCATACCAATACAAGGTATTGGTCGGTTATTCCGGTATTGTAAATAACTTGTTTTGATATTGTGTAGGTGTTGAGTCGTCAACAAAAAAAACCTCAACGAGTTATTGGTTTGGTATTGATGACTGCTTGAGGTATTATGCAGTTATGAGAAATGAACCATTTGTATGGGAAAATCGTTGGTTATTATTGAGGTATTGCAATACCTGATAGATGTCATTATTCACAAGGTATTCTTAGAAGGCACACCAGTTATTATTTTAGGTATTTTACCTCTTATGCACGGCTACTTAATACCTCATTCAGGTTGTAGATACAGGTTGGACTCGATTATCCGGAGTCGGGTTCACATGATTCTCAATCACATATCTGGATAACGGAACGCTCTATAAAGCTGAAATTTTGACAGTTTGTCAAGCCAACTTTGATTAGTGATCAGCCAAAATTTCAGCTTCTTACAGCATTCCGTTTGTGAGATTTTATTATGGGAAGCGCCAGAGCCCGACGCCGGATAATCGAGTCCGACCTGTATTGGGTTTTGCATACCTGAGTTTGGTATTCTGCAGCTATTTTCTCCTGCTCGGGTTGTCAAACTTAGTTTGCATTGACAATTATAAGTAAGAAAAGCTTGAAACAGGTGGCAAGCCAGTAGGGTAACAAAACAACTTCTGTTTCTAATATATTTTGAAGGGATATATAGATTATCTTCTTCGACCAAACCATTCAAGTACATAAGGGCCCAGTGTAGACAAGGTTCTCAATAAGAAACTATCGCACAAAATGACACAGGCATGATATATATCAGGGATATCTTAGGCTACACATTTTTCTTAGATTTTCTCTTAGGATTCCTATCAGGATTAATCTTTTAACACCTACTAAAACTCTTCTATGGATTCTTCCCACGATTTTTGCTGGGATTCCACCTGATATTCCACTCAGGGTTCTTACTGAGATTTCTTCAAGTTTTCTTCTAGAAAGATTCCTTCCGGAACTATTTTAGAGATTCCTCCTAAGATAATTTCGGAGATTTCTTGCAGGATTCCTTGCAGAGTTATATCTGGGACATTCCGACCCAAAGGGTCGTTAATAAGAGCAAACAAACAAAATATATCAGAGATTCTTCAGGAATTCCTGGGGTTCTATCATTGGTTCCTCCCGGATTCTAGTAAGATTTTTTTCTTAAGATTGCGTCAGGGATTCCTCTCGGGATCCTAGGAATCCTTCCAAGATTCTTTCAAGGACTGCTCCAATTTTTTTCCAGGGACTCCTCCCGGGATCCTTATGGAATTTATAGTAGGATTCATACGGAATTCTTTTCGGAAATCTTTCATTCATTTTATCCGGAATTCCTTAATAGATTTCTCCCGGATTTCTTTTCATTTTTTTCTCTGGTATCCGTCAAGACTTCTTCCAGAATTCCTATCATAGATTTCTCTCCTTTCGGGATTATTTTATGATTTTTCTCGAGCTTCTTTTAAAGATTTATTTCGGGGTTTTCCCAGAATTCCTTCCTAGATTCTTTCCCGGATTTTTTTGAGAAAGTCCTGCCGGGATTTTTACTAAGATTCTTTCATGGATTCCTTTAAGGATGTCTCTCAATATTACTTTTGAGGTTACTTCCGGGATTTATTCAGGAATTGCTTTCGGAATTGCTCCATTGAGTTTCAAGGGATTCTCTTAGAGATTTCTCCAAGGTTAAATGTTTTCGAGGATTCCATCCGATATTTGATTAGGGATTCTTCCCAGACTGTGGGAATTTGGCTGGTGGTTCTCGATGAGAATCGCCCAGCTCAACGACCTGATGCAGTGCAGTACGACCAATGAGGTACAGATACAGGTGGCGCAGATAAACATTGCGAATCACTAGATGTCTTTTTTGTTCTACCGCTGATCTTATGCAACTCAGTCAGTGACGTCACTAATTGAGTTGCATAAGATCAGTGATTGAACAAAAGAGACAACTAGTGTTTTACAATGTTTATCTGCGCCACCTGTATCTGTACCTCATTGGTACGATCGTCTGGAAGAAAGAGGAAGAGTCGTGGCCTGCTATGATCTCGGTAGCAGTTGTCAGTCGATGTAGCGTAGGCGTTACTCCGGGTGGGAAGTGTGCGTGCGCACGCTATCAATTGTTCATATTGATGGACAAAACCAGGGATGAGAAAAGTACTGGAAAAGCGGTTACTGATCTACATTTGACATTTTTCACTAGAATTTTTCAAGAATTCCTGCCGCATTCAGTTTCTTTTTAGGATATTTCCCAGCATTTTTTTTTAATTTCTTCATTCGTAGCAGAAATTGCCCAAGGATTTCTTCCGAGATTCCAACCAAGATCTCTTCCAGTATTCCTTTAGGTATTCTTCTCGGAATTCTTTCATGAATATTTGGACACGAATGCCAACTTATTTGGTAAAGTATCTTTAATAAAATATAATTATAATTTCATAAATACCACTCAAGATTTTCATGCGAGATTTCGGGATTCCCTCAGGGATTTTTTTCAGATATATCTGCTGAGATTGCTTCACGGATGCCTTCGTTGATTGTTCCCGAAATTCTTAAACGGCTACCTGGTGGATCCTTTCAGGGATTCTTCCCAAGTTTTTTGTTCCGGTATCCCTTTCCGAGCTCCTTCCTGGATTTTTTCCAAGACCCCTCTCGGTATTTCTCGTGGGAATTTTCGTGGATTTCTTCCATAATTTTTAGAAAATTCTTTTTGCTATTTTTTATGGTTTTACTCCTAGGTTTTCTCCCAAGATGTTACTGAGTCTAGATTTTCCAGTTATGTTTTTCAGAATTCCTGTCGGATTACTCCATGTAGGTGTCATTGATAGTGTACCGAATCATTGCAAAGTGGTTCAGGAGCCAGATTTACGAGGAAATATGCATTCTGCACCTTCAAACTTGTTCTTAGTAATATGGTTGCATAATTGGGGGACCAAGCTTTTTATTTGCAAGAAGAACTATGTACACTCATCGACAAAGTTGTAGATCCATCAATTTTGAACAAGTTTGCTGAAGACAGTTTTTATGTACAGGGGATGGTCAAAATGTTTGGGATAGGCAACTTTTTTATCTCACAAAAAGATCAACAAGCTGTAACTTTTCATAGAGGGCATCAAAAATACTCAAATTTTGACTGTTTGTCATCCTATTTAATGTGTATCATTGTTAAAAAAATTGAGCTTGATTGGTTAATCTTTCGCGAAGCTGTAACCGTTCTTGTAAAACACTTTTTTTTAGACAACTAGTTTTTGAACTGTCATATCACCGAAACCAGTAAATAGAATTTTTTGAAAAAAAAAAGATACATCGCCTGGCGGTTTTTTCATATAAGTGTGATGCCATTCATGTGCTATTCTCAAACTCTCTTTGCACACAGCACTATTGATATTTTTTGTGTTTCTAGAAGCAAAGCCAAGTGAGAAGCAAACAGGAAGTGTATCTTGTACGACTTTTCAATAATTTCAATTTGCCAATATTTGGTCTGTGGCAAACTCGAAACCTCGATTCTTGTTCCATTCATTGCTTGCCAGCCAGCGTACGACATTATTGAATGCTGTGAAAAATAAACACATATGTCAATGCAGTGGTTTAACATGACAACTTCACTTACCGGTTCGTCTTTTCTTAACATGCTTTCTCCCCTTCTTTTTACTCTCCGCACAGGAAGTGCAGAGCAACATGGACAACAAATCTTCAATTAAAGGGCCTTTTCTGACACAGGTAAGCGCACGTACCGTATTTGCTGAACATACATATTAGCCAAGTCATTCATTCGAAATCTGCCTGTCTGCCTGTCCGTCTGTCTGCATTCCATCGGGAAACTAGCACATCACTAGCAATCGTAGAAACGAGTAGTAGTAGGCACTGATTGGTTACCCTTCTTCCAGGAAGTTCCAAAAACACACAATCTGGCCAACTGCGATCGAGAAACAGATCCGGCACAAAATTCCGTCACCTCCCATCAATTGGCATCTAAATTGGCATTGAATGCACTTCCTCGAGCGCGCGATTGTGATGGAATGCAAATCCATTTCCATCTCGTTTTTTTCATTGTGATTAATCCAATTTAACTGACTCGAGTCGTATTCTTTTGACATCAAACAACCGCAACATCAGCAACAGGAAGATTTCCACCCGTTCATCGAAGCTCTGCTGCCTTACGTCAAGTCGTTCAGCTACACGTGGTTCAACCTACAGGCGGCCAAACGCCGGTACCTCAAGAAGCACGAGAAAAAGATGACCCACAACGAGGAGAACAAGTGCAAGCGAGATTTTCAGGTAGGTTTACGTTTGATTCCATCAGTCACCCAGTAGACTGGTCTGAATTCGTGTTACTAAACTTCAACACAGTTGAGCCTACTCAGTTTTTACTCGTTTGAGTTGAAACTTTCAGAAAATGTTCTTCAAAGGTACAATTCTGAGTAATCGTAGTAATCGAGTTATATTTACTCCTTGTGTTTTTGGAGCAGTCTAATCACCCAGTACAAAGCAAGGATAGGGTTACTTGGATGATTGGGTATCTTCTGGGTTTTTGTGCGTAATTGCCAGGTTATGTTCGAAAGATCCTGTCGTCTGTCCTGTACGCTAGACGCAAAAAGCACTCAATTACAGAACAATGGTTGTTGTATCAAACAATAATAATGCCCGGTAAAAACTACAATCAAGTTCCTTTGAAGTACACCGACCGACCATTATCGGGAGAGGGGGTTTCTTATATCCAAGAGGCAAGAATCGAAACCGGTTCCACACCGCGCCGGAGCACTCAGCATCAGATCGGAACCCGAAAGGCATTCTTCGAGTGGGTGTCGATGGCGATGATGGTCGATGGTGATGATGATAGACACTTTATTTGTTGAAAGTCGATTGGTTAACTTCGTTATTGCGCCATGGTCCATTACCAACGCCGGCAGCAGGGTCCCCTCTCTCACTCTTGGACGGAGGGTGCAAGAGAAGTCAGGTTGGGCAACACTTTGAGCATGCTTGATATGTTTTACAAACGATATCTACTGATAGCGCCAATTATTCAATTACTTTGCCCATGTGTTCATGTGCTGGTCGCCGCGCCGGTGGATGTTCGGAAAGAACCACCGTGCGCACCACCCGAAGATACATGATACCATCTCAATCAACCGGCAAATGTCGACAAATTGAGCAGAGTTCTTGAGGGAAATAGCATTCCGAATCCCTCTCGGGATGCGTGCGGTGGTGTCAGTTTACAGCGAGATAAGGGCGTAGTCAGGCTCACAGTCAGAGGGGAGTTAATGGTCTTCTTTCAGGTGATTTTAATATAGTGAAACACTACAAATGCATAACAAAAAATAGACTTCTTATAGTGGAATATTAGAAATGACGACCGTGTTGGAGAATGGTTTACATGCATAAAGCTAATCGTTGCCCGAAAAGGCCTGAAAGTAGGCAATTAGACTGCGACTACTTTCCACAAGCCTGTCAAATGCCAGAGCGTTACAAATGATCTGATGATGCTCTGAATAGGAACACATTTATTTATAAGTAGAAATAGAACATGCAACACATGAGTAAAACTTGTAACATGATCTTGCAGAATATTATTAACCGTTATGCGGCCGGCAAACTTTTTGCTTTTTTCTACACCGTGTATTTTAAATGGGTGCTGAGTACCCGGGTCCCTGCCGGCCACATAAGGGTTAAGCTATGTTATGGTCGAGAATATGAATTACCCAACTAACAAAAGTAGCTTCATAAGAGCTTATGGAACAAACGCTTATGTAAAAGTGGTTGATTAAGCTCTTCTACAGCAAAAATGTTAGTTGGGTAAAGTTTTCCTTGATTCATGCCAGATCATCAGCCAATTATTTAAGATATTCCTCCAGTATCCCTTGAAATAGCTGTTCACGATCTTTGAAGTTTTTTTTAAATGGAAACTTCTCTAAATAAGTTTTTAAGTAATGCTGTAGAAGATCCTAAAAAAGGTAAATTTTCCTAGTAGTCATTCGATTGGGCAAGTTTCATCGAAGTTTTAAACAAGATTTAAATGCAATTTGATAATGTATCCTTTATCGAAAGATTGTTTGATTCTGCAAGTTCATTCGATTTTGTTTCCCAAAGAAATGATTTCAGCAATTTATTGAAAAATATTTCCGGAAATTGCTTTGAGAAACCCCGGCAATTACTCTGAAAATTCGTCCATATCCCTATTGTTTTCGAGTTCAGTAATTGTTTTTTTTGCAATATCTCCAGACAAATTCGTAGAAATTTTTTCGGTAATGACCAATCATTTTCCGTTGGAATTTCCGAAGAAATTTCCGGAAGAGTGTCGAAGAAATTTTCTAATGAATTGCCAAAGCAAATCAGATTAAGTTGATAGCAATTCCGTTGAAGTTGTATAAGAAATGTCTGATAATGACCGAAAAGGCATTACCTAAGAAATGTCGGCTGGAATTTTCAAAAACAATTGAGAATTGAAATCGTCAAAGGAATTGCTGAATGGATTTCCAAAAAAAAATAACCTGATATATCTTAGACGATTCCAATTCCCCATTGTTTTCTAATTCAGTAATTGTTTTGAAAATTTATTTCGCAAATTCGCAGACATTTTTTCGGTAAAGCCCAATCATTTTCAATTGAAATTTTTCGGAAAAGTTTCCAGAAGAGTGTCGAAGAAACTTCCATAGGAGTGCCAAATCAAATCAGGAATAAATTTCAGAACAAATTTTCAAATGCCATAGAATATCAGAGAAAAATGTCAAAATGAGGTATCACAGAGGAGAAGTCGATGGGAACTTCACAAAAACAACTGGGAATTGAAATCATCAAGGGAACTGCTAAAGCTATTTACGGAGTAATTGCCGATGGGTGGGAAATTTTTGAAAATATACCGAAAGGAAAGGATTTTCAAATAAATAATCGAAAAAACGAAGAATTTGTTGAATGAACTCCAGAGACGACGATTCCCTTGGAAATTCCTTTGATATTCTGAAATTCATTCGGAGGTTTCATGAAAATTATTTAGGTAATGCCTTTGTAATTTGTTATGATATTTCTTTTGCAATTTCTATGGAATTTTATCGGGGAATTACTATGAGATTTATTTTGGAATTTCCTTTGGCAATTTAGAAGAAACTAATTGTGTAATTACTTTTAAAATTTGTTTCGCTATACCTTCGGAAACTTCTGAGTCATAGATTGTGTGAATTGTTTCAAATTTTTTTTTCTTGAAAATACGAATGGATCAGATAATTCTAACGGAATTTCTTTCAGCATCTATTTAGGGAGTTTCGTCGGAAATCTCTTTGGTAATTGCTTGGCATTTCCTTCGGTACTTTCTCATGTATTTTTTTTTGCTGAAATTCATTCTACAACTGCTTTGAAAATTGTCAATTCTTAAATTCCCAGACAATTTTGGGAAACTGTTTTCGGAAGTTCCATGGGCAATTGCTTCTTCAAAAATTTGATTAGATGTTCTTTTGGAATTTCAAAAAAAAAACACTACTGATAGAATTTACAATGAAATTTGATGTGTCGAAGACAATCTCCAAGAAACTTTGTAAGAAGTATCCAAAAGAGTTACTGAAGTTGCTGAATTTGGCCGTCAGAATTACATAAAGGAATTCAAAAGAAAATGCAAGAGGAACTTCCCCAAATAGATTGCCGAAGGAAATCATAAATTATGTCGGAAAAATTCTCAAAGAATTTCATTAGTTAATTCCCAAAATAATTGCTGACCGAATATTCAAAGGAGCTTCTGAATCAAATTGCAAAGATTAATTCATTTATTGATAATTAATTCATTAATTAACGACAAAGAAATTAGCATGGGAATCACTTTATCGTTTTCTTAGAGAATTTCCGAGAGTTAGAAGAAATTCACAAATTATTTTTTTAAACTGCTGAACGAGATTACACAAAAATACTGAAAAAAATCCAAAAAAAAAAATCTAAAAATGGTTTCCAAAAAAAACTAAATTTTTAAAGAAATATCCGTAGAAGTTCCCAAAGGGATTGGTTTTTAGAATAATCCCGATGAAGTTGATACAGTTAAATTTCTGCAGGGTCCTAAAATAATTGTTGGAGAATTTTCAACAGGCTGATTTTCTCCGATAATTGCACTAGTGCATTTTCTCAAAATTTCCTTTTAAATTTCTTGAAGAAACGTTTTTCTAAAATTCGCTATGTCGGGATTTTCCGGGATCAGTCTTGCATTTTGTACCGAATTCCAGAACAAGAGAGTTGCTGGGAAATAGATAGGGTCTGGGACTATTTGTCAATCGGTTCAAAATTGACTGAGTTACAGCACCAAGTGCCCAAAATAGGTGCTCTTGCCCAAATGGTCCCAGACCCTACTCTAATCCTATGATATGTGTCTTTTCTTTGGCAGAATTTCTTTGGCAATGCCTTCATCAATTTCTTGGGAATTGATCTATCAATCTCGACTGAATTATTTTTTGGGGTTTCTGCTGAAAAAACTTCAGTAATTCCTTTGAAAATTTATTCGGTAACACTTTTGGAAACTTCTTCGACATTCATTGTGTGAATTTATTTAAGAATTTGTTTCCAAAAATACAAAAAGTATTTTTTTTGGATTTTTTTTTTCAGAAATAGGTTTGGGAAGTGCCGGAAGAAATATTCAAGAAATTATCCAAGAAGTATCTAAAAAGTTTCTGAAGTTGCTCTATTTGCCGATGATAATGTTTAAAGAAATCAGGAAATTGCATAAGGAACTCCCAAAGGCGTTATTGAAACAATCTTAAATTAATTTGCCGAAGGAAATTGCAAAAAAAGTGTCAGATGAAATCCCAAAGGAGTTTCTGAATACTTCAGAGAAAGAAGTCCAGAAAGAAAATCCAAAGAATTTGAAGAAATTACCAAAGAATTTGACAAAGAAATTTCCATTGGAGTTGTCTAATCATTTCCCAAGAGAATTGCCTAAGAATTTGTCTAAAAGAGTTGCTAGAGAAATTTCCAAAGATGTTACCGAATGATTCTCATAAGTCGAAATATTGTAACGAAGTTTCGATATGAACTTCTGGTTTTATAAAAACAAATACAAGAACTTAGAAGGAACTCCTGGCCCATCTTTTCAGGTAGTTACTGGTGAAATAATTAAACATATATATACATTAGTCATGAACTCCCGTAGATTTCCACCAGAACTTCATCAATTTTTCCATTTATTTTAATACTTTCAAGAACTTCTGCAAATTGACAGGGTTTTTTCGAAACACTCCTTTGAGTGATTTTTTTTTGATAATTTTTAGTTTTTAAAGTGACTCTACCAATAGCTCATAAAGAATTACTACAGTAATTTTTCTGAAAAAATCATCAGAAGTCTTTTTGGGAATTCTTAATCTCGTTTTTTTCAAAAACTCATCCCACAAATGCTTTGAAAGTGACTTCGTCAATTCTATTAGGGATACTGCCGGTAACTTATCATCTAGAAAAAAAAAATGAAAGACACTTTTTTCTGTATTGTTCCGACTATTTCTTTAGAAATTCACATTTTTCTAGAAGTTTCTTTGAGGATAGCTCCGGTAAATTCTTAAGGAATTCCTTCGGTTCCCTTTTTGGAATTTACACCAATTATTTATGTAGGAGTTCCTCCAGCAGGTCACTTATGAATTTGCTAGGTAATTTCTTCAAAATTTTATTTCAGAAATTCTTGTGGCTTGAAGATTGCCTCGGGATTTTTTTTTATGATTTCCTCCTAGTAACTATTCTAATGATTTCCTTTGGAATTCTCCTTCAATTGTTTCGGAAATTGTAAGACAGTTTTTTCGGGAACTCTTTCGACAATTTCTCTTGGAATTCTTCGGAACTATTCTGGAAATTTCTGCAAGATTTTTTTTTTTGATAAATGTTTGAGAGAATTCCTGAAAACCTGATAAAAAATGCCGGAGGGAATTCCCAAAAGAATCCCAGATTTCCCGGAGGAATTCCGTCATGATTTCTGTTTTTTTTTTACTAATTTCCCCAGAAGTTTCTTATACAATTGCCCTAAAATTGTCTCTTCTCTTCCTCCGAAAACTCGTGTGTGTATTACTTTACAATTTTTTCAAATTTTACAAAAATATCTCTATGTATTTCCCAGCCTTTTTCAAAGCTTCCTTTAAGAAATTTATTGATTTGCTATAGGAATTCCTTCGGAAATTTTTGGATGGAGGAGACCCTTCAACAATTTCTCCACAAATTCCTAAAAAATGTATACCGAAATTCCTTGACAATGTTTTTCAGGAATTTCACCTGCTATGTTTTTCACGGTACTTTCATCAATTCCTCCAGAAGATTTTTTGACGTTTTTTTAGGAATTCCTCTGCCAATTTGGAAAATTCAATATCAATGTGTCTGGAAATTTATTAGAAAATTCCGTCAAGAATTTCTCAATAGGTTCCTACTGTCATTCCTCATACAATTTATTGAGAAATTCCTCCGCCAATCTTTTCAGGAAGTCTTTATGCATCAGCACATTTTTCAGAAATTATTCCGGGAAACAAGAAAATTCCAGGAACACAAGGACTTTATCTATCTTTTAGGACTTTATCGCAAATTTTTCTTTAGGAATCGTGAGGGCAATTTCTTCAGGGTTTCTCGGCAGCTTTTTCAGAAATTTGTTGGACAACTCCTCTCATCTTTCTTTTTTCTCTCTTTTTTACTGGCAAAAAAGGTCAGACCTTTTGATCTATAAAGATAGGAATTCTTCTGACATTTTTTCCAAAATCTTTTTCGACAATTTCTCTGGGTATTTCTCAGGCAAATAATTCAGCAGCTCCTCGAACAGTTTACTGTGGCATTTCTTTGAAAATTTCCTGAGAAATTCCTCAGAAATTATTCTGGAATTTTTTTCAATGATTTTCTCCCCAGTAAATTTTTAAATGATTTCTCTGATTTCCTTGAGAAATTATTTCTTATACAGTTGTTTGGAAAGTCCCTCCGCTAATACATTTGTAATGTTCTTAAAAATTTCTTGTAGGAAACATTGCTGGGGGAATTTTTATGTAAATTTTCTGAGGAATTTCCAAAAACAATGCCGGAGGAATTCGCGAACAATTGTGGAGCAGACCTGGTGTGATGGTTAGAACACTTGACTATCACGCCGAGGACCTGGGATCGAATCCCACTCCCGACAAACCCACAAAAATGTGAGTTCTTCCTTCGGAAGGGAAGTAAAGCGTGGGTCCCGAGATGAACTAGCCCAGGGCTAAAAATCTCGTAATAAAGATAAAAAAAAAAATTCGCGAACAAAATTACATTGGAATTCTTAAAAAAATATACCAAAGGATTCCTGAAAAATTGCAGGAGGAATTCTTTCATCGATTATTTAAGGAATCTATCACATTTATTTCTTGACGGCACTTTCTTCAGGACATTTCGGCAGCTGTTTTCAGGAATTCGTTAGACAATTAGTTCAGAAGCTTTTCCAAAATTTTCTCTAGAAATTTCTTCGGCAACTTTTCAGAAATTCCTCTTATATTATAATTAGGAATTTGTTTGACAATTCTTTAAGGAATTATTTCTTCTGCAGTTTTTTTAAAGTTCCACCACTAATTCATTTGTAATTTTTCCGGCTTCAGGTATTCGGAAATTGAATTAATCGCCATAGGTATTTTTAAGTAGATTTTCGAAGTAATTTCCAAATTAATTGCAGGAGGAATTCAAGATTACAGTTTCGTTTGAATCATCAAAGATGCTATCTGAGAGCTCCTGGAAAAAATGCAGGAGGAAATCAAGGACGAAATCTCTGAAGAAATGATAGGATTTGGTATTTTTGGCAATTCTTCCAATTCTGCAATACGCTGATCTTTTAAACTTTCTCTTGGTATACACATAGAAAGACATTATGTATTTTTTTTAAATTTTCGATTTTTCATTTAATTCGGAAATTCCTTTTGCGATTTCCAACAAAACTCTTGCTCTGGTAATTTTTTTAATAGATTTTTTTTTGGAAATTGGTTTAGGATTGCGTAAGACAATTCCTTTATGAGGTCCTCCGTCATTTTTCAAACAACTTAGAAATTTCAATAGCGAAGTCTTGAAGAATTACCACGACAATTTCTTCAATACATTTGGAAATAATTATCTTGGTAATTCGAATTCGAAAGTTTAATCGAAGTTTATTGAGACATGCTTTCGGAAACTTTTGTTTTGGATTTTTTCAAACAATAGCTTTTGACATTTTCCGGCAACTTATTCAGAGGTTCCTAAGCATTTTCTTTAAGAGTCTGTCCAACGTAGACGCTTGGAGATGGAAAAAAAAATCTATGGTCCATACAAATATCAAAACTTTGCATGTACAAAAGTCTACGAGGGGTGAGGGGCGGTCTGAGATTTCCATAATAAGTAAACGTAGTTTATGTACAGTGCCTTAAGAACTTTCAAGACGTTTTTTTAAAGGAATTCCTCAGGCATTTTCGTAGGAATTGTTTTTGCAACTTTTTAGAAATTCATCCAGCAATTCCATATATAATTCCTCTGACAATTTTCAACGGCTCTACCCCATTTGGCATAATGCCATTTGACATAAAAGCCATTTGGCATAACGGTCATTTGGCATAATGGCCATTTGGCATAACGAATATTATGCACATTCTTTTCAAGAAGGCTGTTATTCGTATTATACTAAACGGCATTATGCCAAATGACCATTATGCCAAATGCCCTTTATGCCAAATGGTATTATGCCAAATGGTGTTATGCCAAATGACATTATGCCAAATGGGGTAGAGCCTTTTAAACGGAAGGTTGACATCTAAGCTCCAACATTTTTGGGATTCTAGACATCCTTAAGGCGAAACTGAAAGCATTTCCTAATTTTTTGGTTTTTGATTTTTTATTAATGTAGAGTATGGATCAAGGTATCTCCTGATTTTTTTTTTAGTGAGAAAATTCGTCCAGTTTCGCCTTAAGTCTCTGTCATGATATGTTTATATACCTTAGTTTCCAGACAAAATCCCGTAGAAAATTTCGAATGAGTTTCTAAAAAAATCCATAGAATATTCAAAAAATATCTCTGGCATTATTTAAAGATGTTCTATGGATTTATTTTCAGAAATTCATTCGAAAATTTCCACAAGCTCTTCTAAGTTACAAACAAATAGCTTAAGAAAACTGAAAAATAATGCCGAGGATTGTTTGAAGAATTCTTAAAAAAAAATTGCTGGAGAAATTTGTTTAGAACTTGCCAAAAGAATTCCTGAAGAAATTTTCGGATGAATTTTTAAAGAAGTTGCCTAATGAATCTCGTTTTTAAGGGTATCTAGATTGCGTAATCTGAGTCTCCCTCCATGCAAAAATAAATCAGAATCTACAATTTCATTATAGGGAAGTGGAACCATCTCGGCAGGGGTCCTATTTTGGATACTTTTCTGCTATAACTCAGCCAATTCTGAGCCAATTGACACAATTTTTGAAACGCGTGGAGATACGTATAGTATCTAGCCGTGTACAAAATTTCAAGTCAATTGGATTGGAATTGACTGAGTTTTAGCGAAGAGTGCCCAAAATACCGGCCGCTGCCCAAGTGGTTCGCTACCCTATTGGGTAAACTAGGACTATTTTTCAAAAGCTTATACACGCAAAAAAATCCGTTCCGATATACGTGAACCCTCAGTCACGGCAACGGGAACGAACGGGAACTATGCATAGCAACGATAACAACAATAAGAAATGCACACAGTGAACTAGATATAAGGGGCTGTCCATAAACCACGTGGTAATTTTTTTTGGGACTTTTCAACCCCCCCTTCCCCCCCACCCGGCGTGGTAATTAGTCCATACAAAATTTTTTATTTGTCCATACAAAATGGTCATTGGCCGAACACCAACCCCCCCACCCCCCCCCCCCCCCCCCCCCTAATGACCACGTGGTTTATGAACGGTTTCTAGAACGCCCATGTTGACAGCTGGAACTAGTTCCAGTTCACGGTGTATATTTGCTTGTTCTCATATTTACGTTTATTTGTTCACGTTTATCAGAACGGATTTATTCGCGTGTTGAGTTGCTGAATAAACTGCATCGGCCCTATCCCTTTTCTAACAACACCCCTGGCATTTTTGGGTAGAAAAATCCACCCGAAAAGAAAGGGTGCCCGCACATCCAACGCAACAAACGCGTCGTGTCGAACTTCAAAAGTCGGGTGGCGCAAATTTTTCGAAGCAGCGATGGTAATGAAGTTATCGCCCGCGCTAATGGAGGGTTACCGAGCACTGACTGACTGCATTCATTGTTGGTTGACTTGTCGGAGCTCTTTTCTTGCCGAGAAGGGTAGGTAGCTAATTACGTTATCAACTTCAAAAAGCAAGCGTTTATTTTTCAATTAAACGACGGCAGCGAGACGCAAAATTTGCATTGCAAACAGGAAAACATGTGTTCAATTTCGGTCTTTTCTTTTGCGCGAAAGAAAACAAATCCCAATTCTCAATTTTGTTGGTTATCATCAGTTTCGAAGATTTGACTCAGCGTGAAATCCCACAAGTGATCGCAGTAATCCGGACATTCGATACCTTTGATGTTATCTTCCGGTGTGTGTTGTCCCGACAAAACTGTCGCCGTCGCGTCGGTCCGTCGTCGGGAAAACATATGAAATATTAATAAAACCAGCCCAAACAATAACAAGATAATCACCTTATCTATAGACCATCTCACGGCGAAATTCTATCTCTTTTGCTCCTTCAGAGAGTTTGAAAACAACAGGACCAGTACCTGTCAAATTTGACAGGTGTTGGTCCTGTTGTTTTCTAATTTCCCGTAGGAGAGAAAGAGAGCGATTTCTTGATGACGTCACCGTGCAATGGGCAATTGTGGTGCGAGAGATGCGAGCGATGCGTAACGATGACAACCGACAACCCGAAAATTAATTCAATACAACAATCGCTAATCACCGGATAATGGTAGGCTGAGACGAGATCATGGGCTGCTACGATTCGAGCGGAGAGGGTGGTGCCACGTGCAATCATATATTGTAGTAAGATAGCCCGAAGCAGTAAAAGAACTACCCGCCGCCACGAGCAACTTGTTTAGGGCTAATTGTGCACCAAAATGCGGTAATTTTCTTTTATGCGAAGCCGAACGAGCTGCTGGTCCCTGGTGGATTGTGTGCGGCGTTTACAGGTTTCGGTTGATTTGCGGGATGCTGCGTTGTTTTGTGACTCGGGATGTTGGATTGCAAGCAAGCTGTTTGGAGTGATTATACTGTGGATATACGAATTTAGAATTGTGATGGAGAGAGACATTTGAATAATAATTTTTATTACTCAGTTGGTTTTGGAATCATAATGGTTGTTCGAGCAGCAAGTTGCAAAAAGATAATATTTTTAACTTATCTTGCTACAATAAGGTATCAACTGTTGGCTACAAAAGTAATTTTACTCCTATCCTACTTCGAATGAGTGTAATCAGTTTCGTACCTTTTAATTCCGCCCTAATTGCTTATCCTTTGACAGATACGCGTATTTCGACTACCACTTGTAATCTTCCTCCCTCAGTGTCAGTTATCCACTGGATCCAGTGGAACCTTGCAAATTCCTAAAATAATAAGGCAAAACTAAACTTTTTCTAAAAAAATTAAAGTCTACACTCATCTCTAGACATCTACGAACCAGATGCCGTAAAAAGTTTAAGATCATTACGACGCTTAAAACTTCCTAGTATGGAATTACAATGTAGTACCCGTATGATCAATTTCACCACGCTGATCAATTTGACCCCGATTTACGGTACAAGATCCTATCCTACGCCGAGCTTATAGTAGAGGCCTATCTGTTTCTCCGAACGTGTGTAAGGATTGCAGATAGGGATCAACCGCGTGTAGCTAGCGAGTTCGCGGCCACCCATGAAGCCGCCGACCTCTACCTTGTTCCCAGTTCCCAGCTGAATATTGTTTTCACGATTCTTTCTTCCGACATGCGCTCTACGTGTCCAGCCCACTGAAGCCTGCCGTATTTTTATACGTTTAACACTATTCGCATTTGTGTACACTTGGAACAACTCGTGATTCATGCGTCTGCGCCACACTCCATTGTCTTGTTTCCCACCGAGAATTGTCTTCAGCACTTTGCGCTTGAAATCTTCGAAAGCTTTTCGATCTACCTCCTTTAGCGTCAAAAGTGTTCCAAGATAAACAAATTCTTCAACAACTTCAAGCACATCCCCAATTAGGTTAAGGCTAAGGATCGCCAATCAGGAGACGGCGGGTGGTTGGGAAAATTTTCTCGACTGGGCATAGAGTATCATTGTACTTGCCTCACAATATACAAATACATGCAATGTCAGGCAAAGAAAGCCCTTCAATTAAGGGCGGACGGGACGGTCGAGGAAATATCCGCCATTGCTCTGTTGCTACTAAGATGGTAATCTCAGATTCTACTTCATATAATGGAACAAAAATCTATCATTGTGTATGCTCACTTGCAGTGCATATGCTGATTGTTTTTCAGCCTCATCTGTGCGATAGAAATCGAGATTACCATCTTCAAAATCGCGAGGCAAATTGTTAGAAAGAGAGGGAAGATAGGAAAAATAACACAGCGTCCCGATTCACCTTAATGACTGTGGAAGTGCTCAAAGAACACTAAGTTGAAGCAAGGCAGACCAAGTTCCAATGAGGACGTAGAGCTATAATGAAGAAGAAGAAACACATCCCCTTCAATCAATACCTCAGCACTAAAACCATTAGGCCTGCCTGCTTCTGTCTCTATCCGCTATCATGTACTTCGTCTTGGTGGAGTTAATCGTCAAGTCTATTATCGCTGTCTCTCTTTACATAGGAGCATAAGCTTCTTCCACAAATTTGAAAGAGCATCATCCTGCTTCAATCCATCCAGGGTCACAAACGAGGTAGACAAGACACTTCGTCTGCGATCCGAATACTTGATTTTGATCCATCAAGCGTTGCGCGTATCAGCCTAATTAGTTTCGCTGGAAAACCATGTTCTGACATTATCTGCCAAAGCTCTTTTATTTTCATTGAAGGGTACGCTGCCTTAAAATCAATGAACAGATGGTGAGTCTGCAATTATATTTGATATTTTTAACCGTTATGTGTCCGACAAACTTTTTGTTTTTTTTTTCTACACCGTGTATTTTAAATGGGTGCTGGGTACCCGTGTACCCTGTCGGCCACATAAGGGTTAACACGAGTCCTGTTTTTTTTGGCGGACACTAAATTATTCTCATTTATATATTAAACTTCACGTAGCCGAACCCCGACAACTCATTTTGAAAATACTGTCATTTCTTCAATTTTCATCCTTCTTTGAAGTCGTCCTTAATCGATGATAATTTGGAGCTAGTTTATTACACTCCAGTGGCCATGTAATATCCAGAACCATTCCGGAGATATTTCGGATTGTACTGGGGTCAGAAGGTGGGGGAGGGTCTGTTTTGCCAAATGACTAAGAGTGATTAATTCGTGTGTTATAGTGTTTGAGAGGCCCCCGTGGAATCTGTTCCAGGTGTTTCGGAGCGGCCATATCAGTTGATACATACTTCAGTCTATTTTTTTTTCGCTCCATTCTCTCGAAATCATGAAGATTGATACGTCGCACGGTATGTTTTGGTTGCAAACCAGAAATGTCCCCGATGACACCCCGTTGGAACCTGTGTTAGATGATCCGGGGTGACCATATTAGTTGATATAGACTTCAGTCTATAGTTTCTGACTGAGTCATTCGAAATCATAAAGATTGATATGTCGCACGGCATGTTTAGGTTGAAAACCAGAAGTGATCTCAATGAGGCCACGCGGAACCTGTCACGGTGATCTGGATGGATCAACTAATTCAAATCTGGTTATCTCGGTTGTGTTTCACTTTTCGCAACAAAAAATTCGATGAAAATTCAAGCACAATAACACGAAATAATCACTTTTAGTCATATTGGCAGCCCCCTGACCCCAGCACAATCCGGAATATCTCCGGAATAATTCTGAATACAATAAACAAGCACCAATTTATGATCGATTTAGGGCGACTTAAAAAAAATCTGATGAAAATTGACGAAATGCCAGCATTCTGAAAATGAGTTGTCGGGGATCGGGTACGTGAAGGTTAATAGGGATCCGAGGTAGACGAATTTTTCCACCATCTCGAAAGTATCCCCGTCTATCGTAACACTGCTACCTAGGCTAGTCAGCAGCATGTTCTTCGTTTTTGATACGTTCACCAGCAGTCCGACCTTTGCTACTTCACGTTTCAGGCAAGTGTACAGTTCTGGCACTGCTCCAAATGTTCTAGCAATAATATCCATGTAATCCGCGAAACAGACAACTCCATCATATGCGCTAATTTCCGTCATAACAGACGGAAAATAGCCGAAAATTATAGATAGGTATTCCAACTTACTTTTGGAAATGTCTCGTCAGATGGAAGCAAAAAGATGTAGACTATCAATAACCCCCCTATAGCACTGGAAATCGAATAACTACGCAAAATTTCACGTTTCAATGTTACTCCACTAACGACTTCACATTTTTTTTCTCGTTTTGCGTTTGCCGAAGACAACCGCACCAAAGCAGCAGCTAGCCGAATTGTTCTTCATCACCGTTCAATTTTCACTTCGTTATAATCACTTGTTGAACCAACACTTCACAAAAACTCTGTGACACTTAAAGGATGGATTTCACTGCTGGAGAATGCAGCAAAGCTATTAAATTAGTCAAACAACTTTTTCCCCGTCGGTAAAATGTAAACAAGTTTCACCTAGGGATGATGAAAGCAAATGTGTACGTGGATTTTCTGCATACGAAACATCGTATTTTGCATCCACATAGAAAGATTTCTTCGTTGCACTGTGATGGCGTATTATGATCTGGTGGGTAAAAATACTCATTGAAGTATTTTGGTCTTTTTTTCAAAGCTACATCCAATTAACCTTTCAGTACTCGCGCCAACTTTTGTAACGCGAGCAGTCGCGCGTTGTACTTTGTACAACACCCATACATTCTGAAATATCTAAGGATCCTGATTGTTTAGAAAAGGACTGTCTTTGGCAAAGTTGTTGTAAATTTCATGGGCTACTTGATGCTGACAAAGTTGATTCGTAATACGTCCGCTAGGCGGCGCTAGTGAGCAATATCATGTTATATCTTATATCTCAGGATCCTGATGTCTTAGAAAGATGGTGTCTTCGGCAAAGTTGTTTGGTAGGTAAACGGCTTACAGATTATTGGCCGTTTAATTGGAAATTCCACCACTAGGCGGCGCTAGTGAGCAAATAAACTTTATATCCTATGTATCTCGGGATCCTGATAACTTAGAAAGATGGTGTCTTCGACAAAGTTGTTTGGTAGGTCAAGTACTTACGAATGATTCGCAGTTTAATTTAAAATTTTTATCACTTGGCGGCGCTAGTGAGCACGTAAATATAATATATTATGTATCTCTGGACCCTCATTACTTAGAAAGATAGTGTCTTCGGCAAAGATGTTTGGTATATCAAGGGCTTATAGATGAGTGACAATTTGATTTCAAATGCCACCACTAGGAGGCGCTAGTGAGCATGTATATTTTTAATCTCATGTAGCTCAGGATCCCGATTAAAAAGGCACGGGACAACGTCTTCAGCCAGAGGTTGTACAGACTGAACAGAACTTAACACTAGACCATGGACACGACATACATTACATGCACCAGTGGATAGCATGTTGCGGTTACACACTTGGTAACGCTAACCGAACGGCCACGAAGCTCCACTTTACTCAGAAAGATGGTGTCTTCGGCAAAGTTGTTTGGTAGATCAAAGACCAAATGGAGGAAAAGTTACCTCTCGTGCCGACCTTCTAAAAGATCGAAAACTTACAGATAGTTGTCCGTTTGAATCGTAGTTTCACCACTACATGATGCTAGTGAACATAAAAAATGTATATGCAATAGTTCTCAGGATCCTGGTTACTAGAAGAGAGATGGTGGTTTCGGCAAAGTTGTCAAATAGGTTAAGTGCATTTGGTCGATGGGTCGTTGAAATCAATATTTCGCCAGTAAGTGGTGCTAATGAGTATGCAAATTTTATATCTCATATATCTCCGAGTCTGATTACCTGGGAAGTTGATATCTTTGGCAAGGTTGGTTGGTAGATCAGAAGACACCATCTTTCTAAGTAATCAGGGTCCTGAGACATATGAGTTATAAAATGTGAATACCCACTAGCGCCACCTAGATGTGGAGTTTCAAATCATACGGCTCTCCATCAGTTAGTGTTCGATCTACTAAACAACTTTGCTGAAGACATCATCTTTCTAAGTAATCAGGATCTCGAGATATATGAGTTATAATATTTGAGTACTCACTTGCGCCACCTGGATGTGGAATTCCACATCATACTTGTCTTCATCAGTTAGTGTTTGATCTTCTAAACAACTTTGCAGAAGACACCATCTTTCTATGTAATCAGGGTCCTGAGATGTATGAGTTATAAAATTCCAATGCCCACTAGCGCCACCTAGATGTGGAGTTTCAAACTAAACGGCTCTCCATCAGTTAGTGTTTAACCAACCAAACAACTTTGCCGAAGACACCATCATTCTATGTACTCAGGATCCTGAGTTATATGGGATATAAAAATTACATGCTCACTAGCGCCGCCTATCGGTTGAAATCTGAATTTCTCAGATCACCTCGCGAAGGCCCTTGATATCCCAAGTAACTT
This sequence comes from Aedes albopictus, assembly GCF_035046485.1. NCBI lineage: Eukaryota > Metazoa > Arthropoda > Insecta > Diptera > Culicidae > Aedes > Aedes albopictus. The sequence continues at coordinate 7,942,254 of NC_085136.1, read as the reverse complement.
TGCCGAAGACACCATATTTCTAGATAATTTAGATATTGAAATACACTAATTCACATTCAACTGTCTATCTTATCTTAAATATAGTACCGTAAACCGGGGTCAAATTGATCAGCGGGGTGAAATTGATCACTCGGGTACTACATTGTAATTTCATACTAGGAACTCTTAAGCGTCGTAATGATCTTAAACTTTTTACGTCATCTGATTCGTAGATGTCTAGAGATGAGTGTAGACTTTTAAAATTTTTAAGAAAAAAGTTAGGTTTGCCTAATTTTTTCAAGGAATTTGTAATGTATTTTTCATTTAGCTGAAATCATTGCTACAAAACAATCAATTGCTAATAAGACTTCCCGTAAATTCTCTGTTTTAACATTTTTGTGGAGCCTTGGTTGGGATGTTATGCAGCTAATCAGAGCATGAAATAGTTATAAAAAGTTCATTTTATGAGGAAATAGTCATTTATTGTGATAAAAATCATTTATTTTATGTGAAATTGCCTACCTTTAGGCGTTTAAATGGAAATTTCAAAATTTAATTTTACATTTAAAGTATTTAATTCACTAGTTGTAAGATTTTAGACGCGTTATTCGGTTTTAGAAGAGCAAAATTAAGCGGAGAAGGAAATTTTCCTTTTCAACCGATGCTTAATTGTAAACTGATCAATTTCGCCCCAAAGTGGCTTTTCCAATATTTTGATATTTGGAGTTATTTAACTTAAAGTTTCAATTTGTTGAACAAAATTCTATCACATGGTTCCATGGAGATCCACAGGGTACTGGTTTTACAGATATTCTTTTGGCAACATTTGAACAGGCACTCATGTTATCTGCAAAAGTTGTTTCAAAGTGATCAATTTGACCCCGGATTACGGTACGTTTTTCATATTGCGATTTTCAATTTTCCGCATTATAAGGAGCTGTACTGTTTTCAAAAAAAGGTCTTTTAATATTCCAAATAAGATTCCTGTAGAATACATTTGGGGTTGACATCGATAGAAAAGATGGTTTCAAAGTAATAGTCGATAATTCTCATGTGTTGTACAAAGTACAACAGCGCGATTAACGGAAGGTTAAAAAAGTTTCTTCTCAAAAGTACTTATAGAACATGGTACATGGTTTGATTTGGGTCGCGACACTTTTCGAACAAACCTACAGTCAAACCATGGTTTACTGTGCCGGAGGTATTGTAGATTCTCCATTACCACTCCACAAACACCAGTATTCAGTGTCTAGACGCCATGTTAGCGTTCGGCGCAGTGGTAAATCCGAATTTAGAAAATTACACCCTCACCATCTACCCACAAATAGCCAACACAAGACTAATTCTACCAAGCCCAACAACGCTACGCCAAGCTACCGGCGACAAACAAGTAGCGGTACCCCTATTATAATAATAATATTATAATAACCTCCCTGAAGAAGGACCAAACCAAGGGCCGAAACGTCGGATGAAATAGAATCACCCTGCTCATAATTTATCCGAACCGAAAAGCAAATTGTAGAGGGATAATTTTGCCAATCAGTCGGTCGCTTAATTTAATGGCTTCGATCGGTTTGATTAGGAAGAAACGCATTTCCACACATGATTTACCTATTCAACAAAAAAAAAAAAAATGGTCCAATGTCTAGTGGTTGGCAGCACCCTCACATATGCATTAAGGTGGCCCACACTTATATGAAAAACAAAAATTTCGAAAAATGCCAAGTCTTACCTCCTAAATCAGTTGTTTTGAACTCCCAGAAGCTACGTTCAAAATTTGAGCAAAATCGGTTGAGCCTAAGGGGGCGCTCAAAACGCTTGAAGTTTGTATGGGAAAAGTTGGCCAAATGTATGCAGAAATTTTAAGTTTTCGAATTTTGCCGCTAGGTGGCGCTGTAAGCGTTCAATAAATAAACCCTTCGGCATTTTTGTAGGTGACTATATACCAAACAGCTTTGTCGAAGACTGCAAAGTGATCCAACGTCTGTGAAAAAAGTTATACCCTAGGTAAGGTGAGGGGAAACATTATTAATATTTTTCCAGTACATGTAAAGGAATAATATCAATAATGAAATCTCAATTCTTTGCCTCACTTTGCCTAGGGTATAACTTTTTTCACAGACGTTGGATCACTTAGCGGTCTTCGACAAAGTTGATTGGCATATAGTCACCTACAAAAATGCCGAAGGGTTTCTTTATTGAACGCTTACAGCGCCACCTAGCGGCAAAATTCGAAAACCTAAAATTTCTGCATACATTTGGCCAACTTTTCCCATACAAACTTCAAGCGTTTTGAGCGCCCCCTTAGGCTCAACCGATTTTGCTCAAATTTTGAACGTAGCTTCTGGGAGTTCAAAACAACTGATTTAGGAGGTAAGACTTGGCATTTTCCGAAATTTTTGTTTCTCATATAAGTGTGGGCCACCAATATGCATATTTTGTTTTTTTTTTAATTATCCAGACTAACATTTGATAAAAGCTTAGGCTTTTTGACCGATGTTTTTAAATCAGTGTTACTCTAAAATGGCAAGCCATAGAAAACAGCGATGTATTGGTAACTTTTAAGTAATTTTCTGAATTTATTCCTACACGCTAGAAAAAAGTATTTAAAAATTTAAAGTTAATTGGCAAAAAATGCTCATTTTTTAATGAATGAAACTTTTTCTGAAGAAAGGCAAAGTACATCAACATTTTCATGTCATTATTTCTAGCGTGTTTCTTGCAAACTTATACAGTAATGGTCCCAATGGGCAATCTAATAAAACTTAACAGACAGATTTATTAGACTTATTGGACATCTTTGCTATAAAAAGAATCAGCTAGACTACCATTTAAGAAGGAAATTATGTAAAAATGTATGTATAAAAAATTAAACAAAAAAAAAACACCCACTGGATTTAAGCTTTTGATTTTTCATTGATACAATCAGAACATCGAATTTTAATTTTATGTAGCATCGCATCTTGCCCTTAAAAAAATATTTTTTTTGTTGTGTTAGATTCATATAATGGAATTAAATGACTTTGCCCCTTTTAAAATGGTAGTCTCGATGATTTTTTTTTTTATTTCAAAGATGTCCTAGAAGTCTAATAAATCTTGCGGGTCAAGTTCTGCTGATTTCTGAAAGGATCTGGGACCATTACTGCATGAGTTTGCAAGAAACATTACTTCATTTTTTTTTTAGAAATCCTGAGATAGGGTTATTTGCCAATTGTTGAACGGGTAGTGCTGAAATGTTTATTTTTATTTGTTTTCCGTGCATAATTCTTCTATAGTTGAGAAACATCAAGAGAAAGTTTAGATCCATTTGAGGACGTCGAGCCATACAGAAGAAGAAGAAGAACCGCTGTTTTGTCTTGGCCACAAAACTCAACATAAACCTGTAGTGACCGGTAGTATTACCGGTAGGACCGGATGATCGGCTCATCTTATTTTTCTTCGAGTAAACTGACTCCAAAAACTGATCCAAAACCAACACCATTTCATCATGCAGTCTGAACATGCATATCGTCGCATGGTTTAGTGAAATGTTACACCCGTTACCAATACGCATATTAACAAGAACAATATTATCTTTGTATTTGTTTGAATTAAAATATTTTCAGTGTTTCTATTCAAAAGGGAGTATGCGTCATTTTTATATAGAAATTCCAAATCAGAACACCGTAACAACATTTTCTTTTTATTTTTTATTCAGCCTGTCATGTACTCTACAAAACAGTTATCGGGTGTGGGTACAACATTCGATTTTTTAAAAATTTGACCCGACATTCGATATTTTTTTAGTCTGGTGGGTTTGTTCCGGGTTTTTCGTGATTGTGCCCAGTTGAGTGACAATTTTTACATTTTACATCGCTTCTAATTTGGGGAAGGCTCAAGTTGACTGAAATCGTTTTGAACATGACTAGAAGCAAGAATGACTGAAAAGATTTGTTGGATGTTAATATGAATTTTTGCAACACTGCAAAGAGATCCAGGGGGATTCATAGGGATTTCGAAGTTTTAAAGTTTCAGGGTTTCAGCTGATATCAGGGATTAGTCCCCTGGGACGCCTCTGAAACCTCTTGGGAACCCCCTTGGAATGTCCCTGAAAACTTTTGATACACCACTGGGACCTCCTGAAAGCCGCTGAAGTCCCTTCTCAGTCAACTAGTGATCTTATAATATGCCCCCTTAACCCTCTGAATCTCTGGAATATGGATGCATAACGAAAGTATGCATTTTTTAAATGAATTAACAATGAAAATTTTATTTTAAATAGCGTTAAAGTGTAACGGACATCCTTCCAGCTCTTGTAACCAGGGTGTGATTTTAATATTGTGCTTTGATTTGATTTGATATTTGATGGCATAACCCTCAAAGGATGTACACAACTTTATTGTATACATTTATTCATACCTTTTGACCCGGTGAGTTGATTTTCAAAATCAAATGGATTCATTATAGATTAGTTGTGCTATTATATTCCTATATTGAATTTATGTTATGATAGAATATTTTGAATTGTGTGAAGAATTAGCCTAAGTTAAAGTTCACAAATAAATAGAAATAAAAAAAAATAAAAAAAACCCAGATTAATCCACCTAGTGGTGTGAGGGTGTAGTTGTGGAAATCGTTACCAGTTCTGGAACACTACCGGTTCTCACAAATATGGTCTGAGACTTTCTGCTGGCTAACTGTTTAGTAGGTTATTGAAAAAGCCGCGATTTGATGCGTCGCATGCATAGGTTTGGTTCACTTCTATATTTGACCACTCTCGACGGAACACTCAAAAATGGTCCCGGACACGACCTGTTGTCCCGAATATGGTCTGAGGCTATTTTCTTTTTAGCCGTTCATCAGATTACCAAATAAATCATTTGATATGTTACATATATTGGTTGTCTTTTACATTTGACCTTTTCCGGCGGAATACCCGGAATCGGTTCCATAACACACTGATATGGTCTGCGACAATTTTCTTGACAACTGTTTATCATGTTATCTGAAAAGCCGTGATTTGAGGTGTCGCATACATAGTTTTGGTTCACTTTTATATTTGGCCACTTCCGCCCAGACATCCGGAACCGGTTCCGGAACACTACTGGTTCAGATATGGTCTAAGATTATATTATTGCTAACCATTTATTAGGTTATCTAAACAGCCGCGGTTGGATATGTCGCAAGCGTGGTGTTGTGACGATCTTTTGTAAAACTGGCAACGCTGGTCGGTAGATGAAATCAGTTGTGAAAAGTGATGAGTTCGGGCGGAGGTCCTTTGAAGAGCGTGAAATGGGCACCAAATTGTAAATATAATTATTATTATTTGTAAATAGATTTAAGCTAAATAAACTGAATTTCAGCATTGAAGCTGCTACGAAGTAAAAGGCTGCTTTCAATCATTGGTTGTACGCGCTGAAGGAAAACCGTCCCAACAAAACTTCAATGAATTTAAAGAGGACCCTCTACGGTACAACGAGTGCAATATGGAAAGTACGACACAGAAGCTTGAACAGCTCGAGGAGCGTCGCAAGCAACGGCGGAGTTATTGGGAGGAGGAGAGGAAACGCATCGCTGAAGAATACGACCACGGACTAGCTGAAATTGGAAGAGAATTTGAAGAAGAAATGAGAAAAATTCAGCTAGAATTCCGCGCCAAGAGGGAAGAATTAAAAAAGCAGTATAGTGGAATAACCGCTTGTAAACCAGTTGAGCCTTTATCGCAATCTACAAGTGTGCAAAAGGGCAATGCAGATGAGATTATTCAAACATCAACAGTGCCGCAAACGAATGTGTTTAACGTTCCCGTAAAAAGAAGAATCAGTATGGAAGACCTACCATCCTCTGAGTCATGGGCATGCAGCCATGATCATCCAATTATTGTGTTTCACCCGTAACAAATTATTTTGCTTGCATATGATAAAATTTTGGATGAGCACCAGGTGGATCGATTTCTTTTTTGTGAGATGTGCTGCAATGAACTTGTAGACAGTATTACGAACGCGTGTATGTTCTCACTCTTCCATTCATCAGTTTGCCAATTTTGAGCCATCACAACTAGCACTACTGATGATTGTCGGGGAAGCAATTCCATGTTAAAACGGCAACTGAATTTTTGAACGCGTCACCGGTTTTACGTGTGGGGGTATGTTGTGACGATCTTTTGTAAAACTGGCAACGCTGGTCGGTAGATGAAATCAGTTGTGAAAAGTGATGAGTTCGGGCGGAGGTCCTTTGAAGAGCGTGAAATGGGCACCAAATTGTCAATATAATTATTATTATTTGTAAATAGATTTAAGCTAAATAAACTGAATTTCAGCATTGAAGCTGCTACGAAGTAAAAGGCTGCTTTCAATCATTGCACAGTGGTCCACGAATCAGATTTACGAGGAAAGATGCATACAGCGCCTTCAAATGATATTTTAGACAAATATTGTCTTCTACAAAGTTGTTCCTAAAAATAAGGCCATTTTTTCAATATACATGAAAATTAGGGTGGTCCATATTTTCAAAGAAATTGGTAACCAAACTTTTTTATTTGCAAGAATAACTGTATACATTCTTCGGGAAAGTTGTAGATCTATCAATTTTGAGCAAGTTTGCTGAAGACACTTTTTATGTAGCTTTAAAATTGACCGATCTAGAGGTATTTTTCTGAATAAGCTTAGGGTGGTTCAAGAAAAACCGGTTTTCTGGCGTTAACTTTTTCAGTTTAGATTTTTCATCAAAGTCGCCCAAGAAACACTTGTAGAGCATTTGAAGACGCGTCGTTTCGTGCGCTGAGATGATCGTTATCTCATTTGGTTCAAAAGTTATAGGCATTTTTCGTAAAAAATCATAGTTTTTTAAAAAGGTGTTAAGACGGGTTGGGGCAAACATAAAAAATATCTTTTGCCCGCATCCCAAAGAAGAAATGTTGTTATAAAACATATCAAAAAATTAGAGGGGTGTTATTTTTGTAACCCAAGTGAAAAATACTTGAAAAGTGCCTATTTTTTCTAGAAAATCATCAATATCTTTTGAACGGAATGACTTAGCAACATTTTCAGCGCACGAAAATGCGCGTTTTTGGAAGCTCTAAAAGTGGTTCTTAGGCGACTTTAACGAGAAATTTGAAACAAAAAAGATAAAGCAATAAAACGATTTGTTCTAGCGTCACCCTATGAAAACTATGGGAAAATGCTCCAAATTTTGTCAAAACAGTTTAAACCCTTTATCTCTTTTGTTTCAAATTTCTCATCAAAGTTGCCTGAGAACCAGTTTAAGAGCTTTAAAAAACGCACATTTTCGTGCGCTGAAAATGTTGCTACGTCATTCCGTTCAAAAGATATTGATGATTTTCTAGAAAAAATAGGCACTTTTCAAGTATTTTTTACTTGAGTTACAAAAATAACACCCCTCTAATTTTTTGATATGTTTTAAAACAACATTTCTTCTTTTGAATGCGAGCAAAAGATATTTTTTATGTTTGCCCCAACCCGTCTTAACACCTTTTTAAAAAACTATGATTTTTTACGAAAAATGTCTATAACTTTTGAACCAAATGAGATAACGATCATCTCAGCGCACGAAACGACGCGTCTTCAAATGCTCTACAAGTGTTTCTTGGGCGACTTTGATGAAAAATCGAAACTGAAAAAGTTAACGCCAGAAAACCGGTTTTTCTTGAACCACCCTAAGCTTATTCAGAAAAATGCCTCTAGATCGGTCAATTTTAAAGCTACATAAAAAGTGTCTTCGGCAAACTTGCTCAAAGTTGATAGATCTACAACTTTCCCGAAGAATGTATACAGTTATTCTTGCAAATAAAAAAGTTTGATTACCAATTTCTTTGAAAATATGGACCACCCTAATTTTCATGTATATTAAAAAAAGGGCCTTATTTTTAGGAACAACTTTGTAGAAGACCATATTTGTCTAAAAAATCATTTGAAGGCGCTGCATGCATCTTTCCTCATAAATCTGGTTCGTGGACCATTGTGCATTGGTTGTACGCGCTGAAGGAAAACCGTCCCAACACGTGGGTTTGGTTCACTTTTATATTTAACCACTTCCGACACTCAGAACCGGTTCCGGAACACTTCTGGTTCAGATATGGTTTGAGACTATTTTCTTGATAACCATTCATTAGGATATCAAGAAAGCTGCGCTTTGATATGTCGCATGCATGGGTTTGGTTCACTTTTATATTTGGCCACTTCCGGCGGAACACCCGGAGCCGGTTCCGAAACACTACCGGTTCAAATAAGTTCTGAGACTATTTTCTTGCTAACCTTTCATTAGGTTATCAAAAAAGCCGCACTTTGATGTGTCGCATGCATGGGATTGGTTCACTTTTATATTTGGCCACTTCCGCCGGGACACCCGGAACCGGTTCCGGAACACTACCGGTTCAAATATGTTTTGAGACTATTCTCATGATAACCGTTCATCAAGTTATTGAAAATGCCACAATTTGATGTGCCACATGTGTGGGTTTCTTGCATTTTCATATCTGACCCCTTCTAGGGGTACCGGTCCGGAACACCTATATGGCCAGAACTCCGGAACGGCTGGATCGATCCGAACCATTTTCAATAGGAAACAATGGGACCAGATCCCGCGTCGAATGAGCCATTGATCGTTAAAATCGGTTGATATTTACTATCTAAAAGTGAGGTGACCGTTTTTTGTACACATACACACACATACACACACACACAGACATCATCTCAACTCGTCGAGCTGAGTCGATTGGTATATGAAACTTGTCCCTCCGGGGACTAAAATTTCGTTTTTGGAGTGAACATATAGCCTTTCGGTACACCTTGGTGTACGAGAAAGGCAAAAATAATATTTTGAATTGTACACCTTTCGTTTTTCACTCGATTCTGCTTTTTTCTATCTATATAAGGTCTTGTACCATTTGGGCAGATGTACCTATTTTGGGCACTTGCCACTATAACTAAGTCAATGTTATACCTAATAACTTATATTTTAGCACACGCTATAATACGTAACATCTTCAGGTTATCTAAAACGTCCAGAAGTTTTCTGAATACACATAGTTTTGTTTACTTTTTAGTTGAAATTTATTCATTACACTCAAAGATATATTTAAAACATGAATTGATGGTAGTCATCACCTGGTGATGTTCTAGGCAACATAAAACGCTCTGGAGTTCTGATTGTAAGGTCTTTGCCTGTAATAGGATATTAAACTAATGTGTGTATGTCAGTATTGAGTATGAGAGACTCTCTCCACATCAATAGCGGTTTCTTAGGCCATCCAAATCATTCAGAAGTTAAGGCTTTTATATCTACACTCGCAACAATGCATCGGGTACATTTCAAACTTAGTTTCGGCAGATCAGTTGCATCCTATGATACATCCTAGTGGCTTCCTGGATCATCTAAACTGTTATGAAGTTGACATATATGGTTTAAATTTGAAATAGTTTATCAAAAGAAGGGCACAATATCAGAATTTGCCCATTTGATGCACACATATAATGCAAGCCATGGGAGACAATTTTCCAGAGAATCAGGGGTATCTAAGGTCACCTATATTTCTATGTGGCCTTCAGATCTACACTCGTAACAAAGCATCGTGCACATTAAACACATAGTAAAGTATATTTTAGTAGATGATGAGTTCAACCATATATCATATAACTTAGAGTTGTTCTAGATCATCCAAACCATTCTAAATATGAGATATGTAAAAATCGTTTTTGCTCCACACCGCTTATTCGACTCGTAACCAGATTCTAAGCCTTCTCCCAAAAATTAAGCTGATTTGGTCGAAAATTGAGAGTGCACAAGCCCTTTAAAGTTTGTATGGGAATAACTATGGGAAAAGGGTGTTTTTCATTCAATTGACCGTAGCATTTCTCCAAGTGCCCTAGAGTGTTAGTTGACCCTTGGTAGTCCTAGGCTACTCTATCAGCTACAACTTTGCCGAAGACCACATTGAAATCGGACGCCTCATTAATTAGTTATTGATTTTTGTCCAGAATGAAAATCTTTGATCATGATGATTACATTATTCGATGGGCATCACTGCAACTTGCCTTGAAACATAGTAGCCATGATTTATGTGTGCTATCTTTGGCGCCATGTGCAGCATTGTTGCCTGCTGGGAAGTTGAACGATCACTGTTAATGTTTCGCCAGTTGGATGAAAATCGATAATTAATTAATGAGACGTCCGATTTGAATGTGGTCTTCGGCAAAGTTGTAGCTGATAGAGTAGCCTAGGAGTATCAAGGGTCGACTAACACTCTTAGGCACCTGGGGAAATGCTACAGTCAATTAAATGAAAAACGTCCTTTTCCCATAGTAATTCCCATACAAACTTTGAAAGGCTTGTGCACTCTCAATTTTCAACCAAATCAGCTCAATTTTTGGGAGAAGGCTTAGATTCTGGTTACGAATCGAAAAAGCGGTGAGGAGCAAAAACGATTTTTTGAACCAAGCTAATATGTATGTAAATGTAAAGAGAGTCGGGTAGACAAATTTCCAGTACATCAGGAATATCTGAATTATCACTTATAATATTATATGCTTTTTTTGCACCCCCTGAGACCTGTTTATCACACGTCGGAATGTATTTGCATACAGTCAGGTTTTTTTTACGCGGGGGATACGTACCGCGTAAAAAAACTCAGTTTAAATTTAAAAAAACCGCGTAAAAAGTCTCACTATTTCTCGACGAATCATGCAAGAATAAGACAATGCATTTTTTTTGTACGGAGCTTTCATTTACGCGGCCGCGTAAATGAAAACCGCGTTAAAAAAGACCTGACTGTAGTGACAGTGTTCTACAAAATGTAAAATCACATGTATCCAAATAATATCTGGAATTTCTAAACAAAATCGGAGTATACCATGTTTTACAACTACTATACACTCTAGTAGATGCAAATAATTAAATTCAAACGCAATATCGCCGTCTTCAATGAAAATGATGTATTTAATATCAATATCGTAAGTTTAAAATTCAGCATTGCACTGCTTAGGGAGAAAATGACCAAACGCAAACCTCTGCATTTGTTGAAATCATCTCTCTCACGTACACGCATTTCCGATTGGCATCCATATCTGCATCCACAAAATGCATAAACCCAACGGCCACAGCAGCTACATTACAGGAAGTTTCATGTCATTTTGCTGCATTTTGCATTCACCGTCGGATCACCCGTAATCTCTGTCCCCATTTTTGCATATTTACTACATAACTCTCTCATTCCATTCCCAGAACGAAAACCCGGAAACCAAACAGAAGTGGGCCGCCCGTCTGCTGGGGAAACTGCGCAAGGACATCACCCACGACAGCCGGGAGAATTTCGTCCACTGCATCTCGAAGAAGAAAACCTCCATGTGCATTCTGTCCAATCCGGACCAGAAGGGCAAAATGCGCCGAATAGACTGCCTCCGGCAGGCCGACAAGGTACGGGGAAGATGCACGGGTCGCAGTGACCCGAGATTATAACGATTTTTTCCTCTTCGCTCATCTTCTTTTTTAAGGTTTGGCGTCTGGATCTGGTGATGGTGATTCTGTTCAAGGCGATTCCGCTCGAAAGCACCGACGGCGAACGGCTCGAGAAGGCCTGCTTCTGCACCAGTCCCAGCCTGTGCATCAATCCGTACCACATACAAGTATTAATTAAGGAGTTGGATCTCTATCTGGCCAACTTTATCCGATGTAAGTAGTAATAAGCCGGACGACAGTAGTGGGAGAGGTGATTTTCCGGTGGAGGGGATGAACACTTGTAGGGATTCTTTGCGTTGTTGAGAAGAAAATGCAGAGTGATGTGCAATTTTGGAAACTTTTCGGGATCTTTAAATTCTTAAAAGACCATCAGAAATGTGTGCAATCTTCAAGAAGTTTTCTTCTAGAATTGTCGATGTTTTTTATCTGTTCAGATTTCATACCATTTAAATCAGGGGATTTATTGGAGTTTTTTATCGCATTTTTACCCGTACAAAACCGCTTGGAAAACCGACTTTTGATCCGAGGCCGGGGTAGGGTTCGCGTGCGTGGAAAAGTTGCTTGATTTATTATGCCTCTCGAGAAAAAATCAGAATATGGCGATTATCTGGCTTTGGCTTAAGATATAAGCGCGTCAGTTACTAAACATAACAGCGTCACCAGATTCTAATAGGATTCCATCCCAGTATATGGGATTTAACAGCAAGTCTTACTGAGCCACTCTTGCCGTCAATCACAAACCACAATCACAATCAAAACATCTGTCACTTTGTGAACCTTACGTGCTTTTGTTTTGGGCGGGGACATATTTTCTTTTGTTTTGCCTTGCGAGTGTCACTGCAACTGTAAGCCTTGCGAGCGTACGACGGCCGCCGGACTCTAATATAAGATAAGCGCGACAATATACAGGCATCTTATTTTTTCTCTAAAAAAAAAATCTACATGCTTTAACTTTTCATAGAGTGCATCAAAAATTGTCAAATTTTGAATGTTTGTCAACCTATTATATGAGGTACTGGTACAAATTTGGGCTCGATTGGTTAATCTTTCGCGAAGCTAGAACCATTCTCGTAAAACATTATTTTTTAGACAACCTATTTTTGAACTATCATATCTCCGAAACCAGTGAACCGAATCGAATGAAATTTTCAACGTTCACTTCATGAGACATTCTGAAATGTTATATTTCCTCACGACGACTAAAATTATACCGGTTTCACATTTTTACACATATAGAGGGAAATTAGTCAAAGTTACAATACCACACAAAAATTACTAAATGTTTTCTTTCTTCAATCCAAATAGGCTCTAATATATCTAATTTAAGATATCTTGAGAACAGAAGTAAAATTTCTTTGTATATCAAAACCAAAATTTAGTGACATTGATGTAAAAAAATTACATTTTTCGAGAATAATCCAAAAAGTGTCAAACCATGATATTTTTTTTAAATGTTCGAAAAGTGCCTATGTTTCAATAACTTTTATATATTGTTGTTAAACGTTCAAAATTCAATTCTGTTCACTGGTTTCTAAAATATGATAGTACAAAAATATGCTGTCTGAAAAATAGTGTTTTACGAAAACGTTTCTAGCTTCGCAAAAGCTTAATCAATCATTCGTACCAATGATGCACATATAATAGGTTGACAAACAGTCAAAATTTGAGAATTGTTGATGCACTCGATGAAAAGTTGCAGCACGTTGAACTTTTTTAAGACATTATTAAGGATTTCTTCAGCAGTCCCCTCTGGTACTCTTCAAGGAATTTCTACTGAGGTTCTTCAACAGGACTCATCTGGGATTCATCCAGATATTTCCAGATAATTCACTCCTTCTCGGATTCCTCCAGAAGTTCCTTCTAAGGTTCTCCCAGGTGTTTTCTTACAGGTTTGCTTTATTGTTTTTTTTTCTGGAATTCCTCAATGACTTTCTTCTGATTTTACACCCAAAGTTCCTTCTGGGATCCTTCTAGGAATGTCACAAGAGATTTCTCCCGGAATTCCTTCAGAAATTCTTTCATGTGCTTGTGCTTGCTTCAGGAATTCATTCCAGGATTCCTCCAGGAACTCCTTCCGAAACTCCTGCAGGGAGTTCTTCAGGGCTCTTCTAGAAATTCCATACGGGATTCCTCCAGGAGTTCCTTCTGAGAATTCTTCGGAAATTTTCCAAAAACTTCTTGTGTTATTCCTCCAAGAACTTTTTCTGGGATCCCTTCAGGAACTGCTTCTGGGATTCCTCCAACAACATATTCCAGGATTCTTTCGAAAAGGATTTCTACGGGAACTTCTTCTCAGATTCCCCGGGAACTTCTTCTAAGTTTTCTTCCATTGCTCTTTCTAAGGTTCCTCAAAAACTTTCTTGAGATCTTAAACCGAAAATTCCTTCTAGAATCCTTCCAGGAATATCACCAGAGATTTGTTGCTGGATTCCTCCAGAAGTTCCATGAATTTATTCCAGGATTCCTTCAGGAACTTCCCAGTCAACACACGATCGCATATGATGTTGGATAGGATGCAAAAGTGGAGGCGATATACACACACACTTTACACAGGTTAAATGGAAGCAGGTACGCATATGGCCTCCACTTTAGCATATACATCATATACGACTTCGTGTTGGCTGGGTTCTTCCAAAACTCCTGCAGGGATTCCTTCAGGGCTCTTCCAGAAATTCCATGTCCATAATTCATGTAAAAATCGCTCTGGAAATCCTCCAAAAACTTTTTGCGGTATTTCTCCAAGAGCTTCATCTGGGATCTCTTCAGGAACTGCTTCCGGTATTTCTTAAAGAACTCCATTCGCGCTCCATTCCTCCGCTAATTTGTTTCGGGATTCCTCCAAGAACCTGTTCCGGGATTCTTTCAGGAACTGCTTCCGAGATTCCTACAAGTATCTCCTCCGAGATTACACCAAAAATTTCTTCCGGACTTTTTTCGGGAAGTCCTTTTGGGATTTCCCCAAGAACTTCTTCCGGGATTCCTCCTGGAACTTATTCCGTAATTATTCACGCATTTCTTCCTGAAATCTTCTAGGAACGAGAATGCGCCAGGAAATTATTGCAGGATTCTTTTAGGAACAACATCCGAGATTGCTCCAGAATCTCCTGCCAGGATTCCTCTGAGAATTTCTACTGGAATTCTTCTGAGATCTTTTTTCCGAGATTCGTCTAAGAATCTCTTCTGGGATTGCTCCAGAATTCTTTCGGAATCCCCTTCTGGGCTTCATTTAATATCTTCTTCCGTGAACCCACTAGTAACTTCTTAAAGGCAGCACCCATTTCTTACGTAACACTTCCGGCAACGCTTTTTTGTATGAAAATCCTATTTTTTTGTATGTGCCGTAACGCTCGGCCGTACTCCCCCTCCCCCTAGAGCGTTACGTAATTTGTGGACGGCGCCTGTTTCTTTCAGACTTCTTTATGCTTTAAGATTTTTTCCAGGAACTCCATCCCAGATTTTTCTAGGAACTCTTTTTTTGGATTTGTCAAGGAGTTCTTTCTGGAATTCTTGCAGATCCTTCCGGAGTCCTCCCAAATGTTCCTGGGATGAAAATCCTCCAGGAGTTTTTGTAGCTTTCCTTATGGAATTACCCATGGAGTTCCTTATGAAGTTCCAACAGGTTTTTCTTAAGAAAATCCTCCAACAATTTCTTTAGGGATTCCTACATCAGCTATGTAAGGAATTTCTTCTGGATTTTATGCAATAGTTCCTTCCGGGATTCCATTTTTTCCAGAAAAAACTTCTTGACATTCTAATTGAAATGATATATCATTATTCCTGGAAGAACTCCTGTAGAAGTCCCGGAAGGAATCTCCAGACAGAATCCTGGAAGAATTCCAGAAAGAACTTCAGAAAAAAACCTCAAGAAGAATCTCAGATGGAGCTGCCTGAGAATCACAGTAGGAACACGTAAGGGAATCCTGGAATGAATTTCTGAAGAAACCATGGCAGGATTTATTTTATTCGTGATATTTTACTAATACTTCTTCCTCTTTCTGGCTCGACATTCCAACTGGAACCTAGGCCTGCCTCTCTTCAACTTAGTGTTCTTTGAGCACTTTCACAGTTATTAATTTAATAATACACTATGCCCAGGCAGTCGAGAAAATTTCCCCGAGCGGAACGGGAATCGAACCCGGCGTCTCCGGATTGGCGATGCTTAGCCTTACCACTACGCTAACTGGAGACCCGTTTAACTAATGCTAATTCTTCACACAGCCATGGCAGGCATGCGTCAAGGGACTGTTCATAAACCACGTAGACCAAATTTTGGTTATCTCAGACCCCCCTCCCCCCACGTAGACTTCCGTCCAAACAAAAATTTTGAAATTTGTATGGAGCGTAGACTTTGGCCAGACCCCAACCCCCTCCCAACCCCAAAAATGTACGTGGTTTATGAGGACTCCAGGGAAAATCGTAGAAGGAATTCCTGGAGGAGTCTTTAAACGAATTCCCAGAGATATCAGGAGTTCTTTCTGCGATCCATCTTGGATTTTTTTCAAGGATCTCTCCTAAAATTCCTTCAGGGATTACCCCAGGAGTTCCTTCAGTAATTTTTGCAGGAATTCGTTCCAGGATTCCTCCTTCTCTCAGAAATTTCTCTTGGAGCTCCTTCTGGGATCCTTCCTGAAATTCCTTTGGGGATTCCTCATGGAGATTTTTCAGAAATTTTATTAGGAGCTTTTTTTAGGGATTTCTCTAGAAGTCCTTTCATGTTCCTACTCAAGTTTCTCCAGGGATTAATCCAGGAGTTCCTTCGAGGATTCCTGCAGTAAAGTTGCTCTTTCAAGAATTGTTCCAGAAGTTTCTTCAGGGATCTCCCCAGAAGATCCTCCAGAGATCTCCCCAGTAGTTCCAGGATGATTCAGTAATTCCACCAGGTATTTCATCAGGAGTTCTTCAGGGGTCCTTCAGAAGTTCCTTCGGAGATACTTCCAGGTGCATTCTGGGATTCTTTCAGGAGATCCACCAGGAATTGCTCCAGAAGCCCCTACTTGAATTCCTACCCAGATAATCACTAGTATTGGAATGGTTTGCGGCATTTGCAGTCTGAAGACCAGCTGAAACGTTATTTTTTACTCTGATCCGACGTTTCGGGCCTTTATTGGTCCTTTTTCTTAGGATTAGAATGGACCAATAAAGGCCCGAAACGTCGGATCAGAGTAAAAAGTAATGTTTTAGCTGGTCTTCCGACTGCAAATGCCGAAAACCATTCCAATATAAGTTTTCACAGTCAAATTACTGATAATCACTAAGCCAAGCATTTGAATAAGCTCTACATCATGCCGTATCAAGCATTTGATCTGCTTGCTGCTCTATATAAGCAGTTCAAATGCATAGCTGCCTTGAATCAGCATAAGTTGAGCTGCACAAAAGCTTTGGGCTGTTAATTAGCATTTCAACCGCTTGATGTGTTTTCGCGTGGGAGCATTCAGATGTTTTTTAACTGCTCTTCAAATGCTAAGAGCAAAGAGTATGGGAGATATGTCATGTGTTTGGCTGTACGCGCTGTCTCTCTCTTACAGGATCTGTTAGCATTAAAAGTCTCGTCGTAAAAGCTACATTTAGCATTATGATAAATGCTATTTTAAATGCTTACTGGTTACTTGGGTAGAGAAGGTCCTTTAGAGATTAGTCTAGGGATTCCTCCAGGGATTTCTTCTGATGTTCTGTCAGGAATTTCTAGAGGAGTCAGTGTTGGTGAAAACCCAAATTCTAAAATCTCATGGTTGAGTTGTTTCACATGTGATTCTTGATTCGACGAACTCACCGCCGAAAAAATCATGCATTAGTTGACTCGTGATTTCACTCATTGCTTTATTTCTTGCTGTTTTTCCTACAGAAGTTCATTCAGGGATAAGCCAGAAGTTCCTTCTAAAATTCCTAAGTTCTTTTGGAGATTTTTCCAGGGAGAATTCAGGGTTCCTTCAGGGATTCTTCTAGGAGCTCCTTCAAAAATTTGTCTAGGACTACAATCAGGCATGTCTTCAGGTTTTCCTTGAAGGATCTCACAGGGAGCTCCTTCATGAATTCCTTCAGGATTATTTTCAGGAATCCTCCAGGTTTTTCTTCGGGAAATCTTCCAGAAATTCTTTCGGGAACTTTTCCTGAAAATTCTTCGGAGATTACTGCAGGAATTTTTTCGGGAATACCCCTTGAAAATCCTTCGGGATTCCTCCTGGAATTCCTTCGGGGACTCATTCTAGAATCCATTCAGGGATTTTTCCTGAAATTCCTTCGGGGATTTTTTTTGAAAAGACTTTGGGAATTCCGCTTGAAAATCCTACATAGATACCTCCTGGAAATCCTTCGGAGATTCCTTCTGGAAATCTTTCAGGACCAATCCCAATTCCTTCGGAGATTCTTGCTGGAATACCTGCGAGGATTCCTCCTAAAATTCCTTCAGAGATTCCACCTCGAAATCTTTCAAGGATTGCTCTTGGAATTCTTTTGGAGATTCCTCCTGGTTTTCCTTCGGCGATTTCTCCTGGGCATCCTTCCGGGACTTCTCATGGTATTCTTTCGGAGATTCCACCTAGATTTCCTTCGAGATTTCATCTAGAGCTCCTTTGGGGATTCCTCCTGAAATTCCTTCGGACGTTCCTCTTGGAAGTCCTTCGGCGACTCCCCCTCGAATTCATTCGGGGATTCCTCATGGCATTCTTTCTGGGATTCCTCCTGGAGCTCCTTAGGAAATTCTACCTGGAGTTTCTTAAGGGATTCCTCCTGTTATTTCTTCAGGGATTCCTCCTGAAATTCCTTCGGACGATGTTAATGGAATTCCTCTTGGGATTCTTTCGAGAATTCGTCCTGAAATTCCTTCGGGACTTCTCCTGGAATTCTATCGGGAATTCGTCCTAGAGTTCCTTCGGGACTTCTCCTTGAATCCCCTCGAGGAGTCCTCCTGGAAGTCTCTCGGGGATTCCTTCTGAAATTCCCTCGGGATTCCTCCTGGTATTCCTTCGGGGGTTCTTCGTGGCTTTGTTTCTGGGATTCCTTCAGGGATTCAACCTAAAACTCTTTCGGGGATTTGTTCTGGAGTTCCTTCGGGACTTCTCCTGAAATTCCTTCGGACGTTTGTCCTGGAAGTAAGTATTTATTTGTTAGAAGAAAGGCACAGTGACTTCTACTCAACAAAAATCTGCGCCGCAATGACTCTTCCGTGACAAGTGTGTTAGTTGGGAGATTCTTCTTGGAAGTCCTTCGGGGATTCCTCCTAGAATTTATTCGGGGATTCCTCCTGGAATTCCTTTGAGGATTCGGTACACAATGCGGAACTCGGGACTCACTAACCACTGGAGGAAATCGTTACACTATTACCAACAGATATAATAGGCCTAAATTACAAGCAGTTTGTATAAGGTCTCCAAACTGCTTGTAATTTAGGCCTATTATATCTGTTGATAATAGTGTAACGATTTCCTCCAGTGGTTAGTGTTCAAATTGACGCGAAAACATTGGGGCCCATAGTGCGTTGGGCCTGGGGCTTAACAGATTGTCTTTCTTCACAAATCAAGCCTAACTTTACCAAACACCGTATGTAACACCGTATGCTATGGGAACAGCGAACTTCCCCTTCGATTTTCTCCGCTCGTGGATTTTGTTAGATACAGTGTTTGGTAAAGTTAGGCTTGAAATGTTCATTCTGTTCGTTGATGCGCTGACAGCTGGCTGCCCAATACACGTTGAAATGCGTTTCCTAAGAATTTCAGCGATTTACACGGTTAATACACAACCACGAATGCTTCAACCCTGAGAGCGTAGACCTTAAAGTTTTTTTCACGATGAAAACGCAGAGAAATAAATATTAAACACAATAAAATTCTAGTTCAAATCACTGTTTTATATTACAAATATTATCATTTGTCGAAATTTTTGGTACACAGATCGAAAAAAGAGTGTAGAATTGTGTGACATATGATGCACATGATTGGAGCGTGGGATATCACAGAAGTTTACCTGAGATATCGTGTAAACATCATGAAATATGATGTAAACTTCCATTATATGCCATGTAATTCAGCATGACTCTGATTGTTTACATGACATATGACACAAATTTACATGATATATCATTTAAACCATCATAACACTAAGTTTACATGACTTAACTGAAGTTTACATGACGTGTAAATCTCATTATTTTTATCTATGTAGTTTGTTAAAACTAACAGATATTTGGTAGTTTCAACATACAATAATGAATTGTTTTAAACGACTGCACTTTTGCAACTAACAAAGCGCTCTTATAAGAGTTTCAGGTGCGTTCCAGGGGTGTTTCATGGCCCATGGGGTTTCAGGAGGCTCTATGGATTTGCTCAGATCTTTCAGGGTACACAGAAAAAAATATGTAATTAAAATTCAGCGAGAAATCATGCACATAAAGGGAATGCTAGAGTTAGTGCACTTTTACATGAGATGTAATGTAAAATTACATTACCTTCGTGTAAATTTCCGCCAACCATCACGTAAATCATCATGGACACCAACCGATTACGCGACTATTAGCGGAAATTTACATGAAAGTAACGTAGTTTTACATGATATCTCATGTAAATATGCACTAACTCTAGCATTCCCTTTATGTGCATGATTTTTCGCTGAATTTTACATGAATATCTTTTTCTGTGTATATTATGGGATTTCAGTGGCTTTTCCCTAATCCCTCCGGACCCGCCTGAAAATCCCTGAAAAGTTTTGTTAAACGTCTAATACAATCCTGAAACCTCGAAAGGGAGCTTTCGGACTCCAGAAAACCCCTTTGAAACCTTTCTCTAAAACTCTCATAAAACCATTTGACAATAAGTGACCATTAGTCAACATTAGAATGAACTAGCTAAACCCCATCTCCACTATACAGAAAAGTTCTTGCCATTTTGCTTCCAAAAAGAGAAAACGGTACAGAAATGTTCAATATCGTTGCTTTCCTTGTAAACGACGAGAAAACATTTCTATCATGACACATCAGACAAGACAATTCTTTGTTGTTTTTCTTTATCAAGTATTAAGTAACAGGATTCAGGATTACTTCGACTTACGGCGTTGGAAATATCATCAGTACTTTTTTAACGAGAAAGGCACTAACATCACTAGGTGGATTAACCTAGTTTTTTTTTAGGAAGCGGACTTGGGATAGTTAAAACACTTGACCATCACGCCGAGGACCTGGGATCGAATCCCAGGGAAGTAAAGCGTGGGTCTCGAGATAAACTAGCCCAGGGCATAAAATCTCGTTAATTCAGATAAAAAAAAAACAGTTTTTATAATATTGAAGGAAACACGTCCAATTCGGTGCAAGAAGTTCTTTATTGTGACATAATACACTTATCTAACAGCAGAGCCTACTACAGTTCGGCCATCTTGACAACGCACATCGTCCTCGATGTGAACAACTACTTCATTGATTCCACCTGCTCTAACGACGTCTTCCTTAGCTCCAACACGATGACCCAGTCTTCGATGTTGTAAATGCAGTTGTTCCTGCTGTTTAATCCCCTTTTCTTGGCGATTGCAGCCATAAACTTGTGTTTAAGCGGATCCCAGCACTCCTCTCGACCATGTAAGTTCTCCCACTAGCTCGTGAGTTATAATGTCTTCAACTTTCTTCCAACTATTCCTTTGGAACTCTTATTGCGTTTCACGACACACGTCAGAATAGCTTCTTGATGATGAATAACTTGAAATTTTGATTCCATACGGCAGAATGCAGGTCTTATCCCACTTCTGAATTGAAGGAAACACGTCCAATTCGGTGCAAGAAGTTCTTTATTGTGACATAATACACTTATCTAACAGCAGAGCCTACTACAATATTAAATTGGGAAATTGCATTAGAAAATGAGTTAATAAAATATAAGCTTTCTCATGCTTCAAGGAAAAGTCCATGGAGAAGCCAATTTGATTTTGCTCTTAAAATTTGATTTTAAGCTACAAAATGGTGTTTTTTTTTATAAACGCATGAGTAATTCTCGATAAAAACATTATGAAAAACATGGGTTTATGAAAACATATGCTTGCCTAGATTATAATAAAACGATTATCTTCAAGTTAGATTAAATTTGAAGGAAGATATTGCCGAAAAAGTTGTGTACCGGAGTACCCTCTCCTACTAGATAATTCCCTTTATCGTGCTGAACTAATTCCAAATGTTGAACCCCGTGTATCTCAAACATATCGATTCCAAACAACTGTTCCGACTAGTCGTTAAGTGGTATAGCTTTCATCAGTGATACCGATCTTGGGTGTGGTCTAACTACAGACGCTTACTAGCCGCCTAGTTTGACCTTCCTTCCCCGTCTCTATTTCGGTCTCTCTCTGTATCTGGACTGGATGACGCAACACAATAACAAAACCAACCAACGTTCAACCTAGGACGACGACGACGCGGCAAGAATACACAATCGCGCTGCCAAAATAAAGAAATAAACGACGAACCGTCATCCTAATGGTCAGGTCATCCCGATTCGATACGATCCGAAACCCATCCATCCAAGCAGGCTGCTGAGCTGATACGAGTGATAGGAATACAAACAGCGTTGCGGCTGCGGCGCTTGCTTGGACCCCAGCCGCCTTCGATGATGCACCGCCATGTGGATTCGGGAACGATAGCCATCTAATATCCTTCCCTTCTGCCGCGACTCGACTGCTTGGATGCTTGGTGTGCGTTTTTATTAAATCATCATCCCGCCGATGTGTGTAATGGAGTCCTATAGTTTTGTTTCACCCGAATCGGACACCCATCAGCATCAACATCAGCAACGCAACGGTCGGTCCCGGTCGGCAAAAGTGAGGCAAAGAACCAAACTACAGGCTATCAATGCAATGGTTAAGGCTGATGTGTTTTTGGATTTGTTTTTATTTGTAGGCTTTCGAGTCGATCGTCCGCATCCAAGCAACCGCCGCGGAGAGGGGATGATTTGGCGCTTTTGGCCCCCGCACTGTCCGAGCAATTTTCTCCTGGGTTGCTTTGTTTTTTTTCTTCCTCTCCAGGATAGTGGGTGAAAGTCGTTTGGTGGATTGGTCAAAAGTCTTTGGTCCTACCAGTCGATTCGGTGTTCTCTCCGACGTTTGTTACACTGTGTCTGTCTCCTACACTTAGCCGAAGTGATGACCAGATAATTTTGTAGAGTCTTTTATTTTGTTTTCCTGAAATCCATTTTATTGAAACTTGAACGTTGTTTGAGTTTTTCGGGTTTTGTGTTGTCTACAAAAGAAAAACATTAACCAGAATAGCGCTTTTGTGAGGAGATGGGTGCTACTTCTGTTCACCTTTCTGTCTGGCTTGGTTCGGTTTCGCGCTGTTCTTGTTCTTCTTCGGGAAGACCTGTGGAATGGGACTGACCACTCGAGCCGACCGACGGCGAAGGTGGTTGATTTGTTTTGTTTTCACCCGCTTTCAATCATATTGTTCCCGAAGAATGCCCACTCGATCGCTGCTCTTCTTCTGAGTTCGGCGAGGCAGACTGTATGGTGTTTGCAGAGAAATCGAAATGTGAGAAAGAACGATCGATTTGCTTGCCTGTACCACCGCATACAATATTTACCGGATCAATAAAGGTATTATCTTTGGTAGACGGGGTACACAAAAGGAAGCTGCATTCGGTCCGGACGAAGATCGTTGAAGATCAATACCGACGATCGCAACCAGCATAATGGACTGAAATCTGACCGCGTCAAGATCGGTTAACTCTTTTCTCACTTCTGTTCCTTTTGGGTTCCTTCAATGATCGCAAAGATTGTACCGAATGGTAAATATTTAGTAGGATGAATTTGAACGCAAACCTTTCTGAAACTGAGAGTGGAGTTCCACGAAATTTCTTTGAAAGGGAAATTCGGAAACCGATCTTCACACGCGATTATTTGAGAAGCTGCTGAGCAAACACAACGGCTATATTTGAAACATCTCAATAAAGAACAATCTAAGCAAGCGCTGACACTGTGTAAAACAACACACGGAATCATAGGAGCCTGTGAAAATTTTCCTAGTCTATTTTCTTCAATAATGTTTAATTGTAAACCGTCCTCCAAACCAATCAACCAGCCCCAAAATAGCAGCGAGGCAAATTTTCTTTAAAGTGACTTTCTTTTGTCTTTCTCTTCGCACAGGTTTCAGGTAAGTCCCTGGTTTTTCCTTGACTACACACCAACACTTTACCACCACACTCATTTTGTTGCACCAAATTTCGGAAACGGCACACAATGCGCAGCATGGAGCAACGATTTTTCTTTTCCATTTCTACCAGAACAAGAAAACCGATGTTGCGAAAATTTTAGTTACTAGAACTGTTTTGTTTTTCGTTTTACACACGGCAAAATTTGGCACCTTTAATGCAGACCTCCGTTTTCATTTTCGTTAACCGATTTGCTCACTGGCACACCCCTCGAATACACTGTTCGAACACACACATCCCAGTGACAGTAGCAGGAAAACCGAGCAAGCCCTGAAAAACCAGCCTACTTCGATGTTCAGTTGGACACACTTCCTTCAGCTTTGTGTTTTTATTTACTTTTGATCTTTGTGGTAGTTTATAGAGATGGCGTTTCCGGCGCAAATTACCAAACGGATTTTAGTTTAGTTTTTCCAATTCTAACCACCTGTGTTTTGGAACCATCGATTTCTGATCGAGTGCTTTATTTCTGTTTTCTTTTTTCTTTCTTCCCTTCTTTTTGACGCTTGATTTTCGTGCACCGTTCCCTTGTTTTACCGATACCGAAACATCCCTGCAGCGATGAGGAAAACCAGGGGGAAAAGTCGCACAACAGTTCGCGCAGCAAATTTTCCAAAGGGAGCAGTAAGGCCTTCTCGTATGACTTCATTGCGCCGACGGGCGTCTTCACCTCGTCCGAGCTGTGGAGCATCACGCAAGGTGGTATTTTTCTCTTTCGTTTCAGCTTAATCCTTTATCTATTTATTATTAATCGTACTTTTTACCTACTGAAAATGGTTCTTTGCTTATGAGACCGATGGGCTTGAATGATGGTTGTAAATTTCTGTAAACTATTACCAAGGGTTATGTGCCTTACATTCTTTTCAAGTTTCGTTTCAGGAACTTTAAGTTCATAAATTCATTACAGGACGCGTCGCTGTTTTGTTTTTTTTTTCCAAAGATCTCGTTTCAGCTTTCAGCCATTTGATGCCATCCCTGTCTAATTATGGAAGGTTAAAACGGCAAGTGAATCATATAAGGAACACGGGATACAGGATGTTGCACTGTATCTCCTTTGTAGAATCTTTGTAGAATCTTTGAAAGCTTATCTTATCAATTATTGGACAAAATTATCAAAAACTTTCAAAGAGTGCCATAATTATATGGCTAATTGGATTTCTTTCGAGTTGCTTTTCACAATAAACGGATTCACAGTGTATACATTTAAGCGTACTGGTACTTGGAAACGTAAGAGAAATTCCCTCCAAGCTTCAATTCCATTCTTGAACTTTCTCCGCCTTCTATTTATAGGACGGTACTTTTAAAGTGAATATCTTGAAGAAGTTGTTCAGGAAATCCATACTCCGTACATGATAAGAATTCACTTCTAAATTAGACGATAAGAATATGATATTGGGTTGATTGATATAAGAGATAAAAATCCTGAACATAATATCTAAAAAATGTAAAAACTACTATTACTAGTATATCGACTCAGTGAAGAGATAAGACGACATCTTCAATAAAACTATTCAAATGTATAAATGTCATGAATCGAAAAGATTTCCGGATACCGCACTAGGTGACACTGATGTGATTTTGTTGGAAGACTGAACAAAAGTGAAGTCGTAGTATGCCATGAATATTATAGATTTAAGGATTGTCAGAAATAAATGTATTCTAGTTTTAACCACCACTGAAGACACACGTCTATAAGTTACTTTCTACAGGTTATGGGCCTGTTGCTAGCAAGCTAGAAGAATATTCAAGACACGATTCAAGATGACTTCAAGTTCCGGAACTCAACCTAGCGGTTTCCCTGGAAGCTCATACGGTGGATCAAGCCTTCCTGCTCTCGAAAGATTGACCGGAAGGGCGAATTGGTCATCGTGGGAGTTCGCAGCGAAGACATATCTGCAGCTGGAAGGACTTTGGGACGCAGTGAAACCGAAAAAGAAGGACGACGGAACATTCGAGGCTGTGGAAGAACAGAAGGATCTTCGTGCGAAGCTGAAAATCATCTTGTTGCTGGATCCATCGATCTACGTTCACATCGAGGATGCGGAATCGGCCAGAGAAGCCTGGGATCGTTTGGAGCAAGCATTCGAGGACAAAGGATTGGCCAGGCAAGTAGGACTACTGCACAAATTGCTTCGTTTGACCCTGGAAAGCTGCACTAGCATGGCAGAGTACGTCAACGAGGTGGTGGCTACTTCCAACCAGCTGAATTCGTTGGATTTCAAGATCCCGTCGCTGTGGGTTGGAATGCTGCTACTGGCCGGTCTCCCGAAGCAGTTCAAGCCGATGATTATGGCGCTGGAAAACTCCGGCGTGACAATCACCGGGGACTACGTGAAAACCAAGTTGCTGCAAGAGGAAGATGATTATCACCATAGCAACGGAAAAAACAATCAAGCCTTCGCAACCAACAAACGGCAGGATAGAAACGGGAAGCAGAAACAGGCGCCTACTGCACCGAAGGGTCCGAAATGCAGAAAATGTAACCGGTTCGGACACATCGCAAAGGACTGCAGGGAAGCACGGAAGGGCGACACGTTTTGCACTGTACTATTAACGTTCGACTTGGGAGAAGCAGACGATTGGATTTTCGATTCGGCCGCTTACGCACACATGACGTCAAGCAAGGACCTACTGGAAAGCTTCGACGATGGATGCGGTAAGGTAATGGCGGCTAACGGCGGCATGATGGACATCGTCGCTAGTGGTACGGCAAGGATTTGGCTGGCGTGCCAGAAGGACAAGGACGGTGTTGCGATTAGTGACGTTCAGCTGATCCCTTCTCTGACTGCAAACCTTTTGTCAATAAGCAAAATTGTTCAGAAGGGTTATTCGGTGAACTTCACGAGCCAAGGATGCAAGGTGCTGAATACCGAAGGCAAAGTTGTGGCGACTGGCAGCCACGTGAACAACCAATTCAAACTGGACAAGGCAGGCAGCGGACCGAAAACAGCATTGGCCTGTACATCCATTGGAAGCATGGAGCTGTGGCACAAACGAACGGGCCTTAAACGGAGAAAACATTAGGAAGCTCGCAAACGGTTTAGCTGATGGAATCCGGATCAACGAGAAGGCTACGAAGGATTGTCGAAGCAGGCTAGGCTGCCATTCGGCAAGGAAGGATCTCGAGCTTCGGAAGTGCTGCAGTTGGTCCGACATCAACGGACAGATGGAGGAGACCTCTCTAGGGGGTAATCGTTACTACATCACCTTCATCGACGACAAAACTCGGCGCATGATCGTATATTTCCTGAAACGAAAATCGGAGGATGAAGTCATGAACGTTTTCCGAAAGGCAAGTTTAAAGATTTTTCCATTCAAAGTGCTGGTATTCCTGGTTTGAAAACTTCACAGATAGCCATTTCTGAGGACGACGCGAGCGATTTCGAAGGCTTCATCGATGACGATGCGTCAAACCATGGGTGCGTTGCGATGACTACTGAGCTGGGTGATCGTTATTCGGAGGACCCCCGGTCACACCAAGAGGCTTTCCGACGAGACGACAGCGAGTGCTGGAAGCGTGCGATGCTGGAAGAATTCCAGGCACTGGTAGACAACAATACCTGGACTCTCACCGAGCTGCCGAAAGGACGGAAACCAATAAAGTGCAAGTGGGTCTATAAAACAAAGCTGGATACAGATGGACGAGTGCAACGTCACAAGGCGCGACTGGTAGTAAAAGGCTACTCTCAGTGAAAGGGGGTAGACTATGACGAGACCTACGCCCCTGTCGTCCGATACAGTTCGCTGAGGTACCTCTTTGCCCTAGCCGCCAAACATAATCTTGCTGTGGACCAAATGGACGCTGTGACGGCGTTCCTGCAGGGCGAGTTGGACAAGGAAATTTATATGGAGCAACCATCATGCTTCGTCGATGGTCGCAACAAAACGCTGGTCTGCAAACTAAATAAAGCTCTGTACGGACTCAAGCAATCAAGTCGAGTCTGGAATCAGAAGCTTGACGCTGCTCTGTAGAATTTCGGACTGACTTCCACGGAATACGATCCCTGCGTGCAGGCTTGTCCGCACTGAGCGCATGAAAATTCTGCTCTTTGGTGTAAATACACCATCAAGCACATCATAAATTAGAAATCTTTTCATGTTATCAGATAGAAGGATGTTGAAATATTGTAAATGTCATTTCGAACTGTCAAAAAACCGCACCGCAGCGCCGCACAGGCCGTTCAAAGTGAAATTCAAATGTTTTCACCCGGGTGAAAATCTCTTTGAGAGCTCCGTGTGGCTCTGCGGTGCGGTTTTTTGACAGTTCGAAATGACATTTACAATATTTCAACATCCTTCTATCTGATAACATGAAAAGATTTCTAAATTATGATGTGCTTGATGGTGTAAATCCAAAGAACAGAATTTTCATGCGCTCAGTGCGGACAAGCCTGCTGCGTGTACGTGAGGAACCGAGGAGGAAAGATTATCATTGTGGCTATCTACGTGGACGATCTGATCATCATGAGCAACGATGAAGCCATGAAGAATAAGCTGAAGAAGCATCTCAGCAACACTTTCCGGATGAAGGATCTCGGAACAGCGAAGCATTGCGTTGGGATTCGGATCGAAAAGACGAACGACGGTATCACCCTGGACCAGGAGGCGTACGTCGAGACCGTATTGAAGCGGTTCAACATGAGCGAATGCAAGCCCGTCAAGATTCCGATGAACGCCAGCGAGAAGCTTTCAACAGAAATGTCGCCAAAGACCGACGAAGAGGTCGCCGCGATGAAGGATGTTCCATATCAGGAGGCAGTTGGATGTCTCATGTATCTGGCCCAGTGCACCCGGCCAGACATTCTGTTCGCGGTCAATGTCCTCAGCAGGTTCAACCAAAACCCTGGTCCGAAGCACTGGATAGCCGTGAAACACGTTCTCCGATACCTTCGGGGATCATCAAAGCAGAAGTTGCACTACAAGCGAGACGCCAATCTGGAGGTCGTCGGGTACTGCGATGCTGACTGGGGATCGGATCCAGAGCAGCGTATATCCACAAGCGGATACGTCTTCCTTGCTTCAGGAGGAGCGATATTGTGGTCCTGCAAAAAGCAACCAACAGTTGCACTTTCGACGTGTGAAGCGGAGTACATAGCGGTATCGGCCGTCGTACAAGAAGCATCCTGGTGGCGCGGTATCTCAAGTTTGTTTGGAGAGGCGCAGGCAATCCAGATAAACTGCGACAACCAAAGCTGCATAGCGATAGCGAAGAATGGCGGGTACAATCCCCGCACAAAACATATCGACATTCGACATCACTACATCAGAGAAGCCCTCGATCGTGGAGTTGTTAACCTGGCCTACGTGAGTACGGATGAGCAGATAGCAGACGGACTAACGAAGCCATTGCAGAAACCGAAGTTGAAGTATTTCCGAAGTTGCATGGGAATCACTATGACTTCAGGAGGAGTGTTGGAAGACTGAACAAAAGTGAAGTCGTAGTATGCCATGAATATTATAGATTTAAGGATTGTCAGAAATAAACCACTGAAGACACACGTCTACAAGTTACTTTCTACAGATTTACGTCACATATGCAGCAAATCCTACTAATAATTCTTTTCAGAATTCTTCTAGGATTCCTGCCAAGTTTCATGTTTTAACTCATCTCAGTATTTCATTCAGACAATTCTCCCTGGGATTCCTTCCCGAATTCCTATGTATCGGTATTCTTTCAGGCGATCTGAAAAGTATTCCTTTCGAGATTACTTCAGGGATGCTTTTTCAGCTGTCTTTCAGGGATTCCTCTTGGAATTCCTTCAGAGTACTCCCGAGAATTCCTTCAGGGATCCCTCGCGGGATTTCTGCGGACATTGCTCCTGGAGTCTTTTTTACAGTTTTCCCTCGGGATTCTTTCAGAGATTTTTCCTGTACCTTTCCTGGGGGTCCTTCGGCGATTTCTTTCGGGATGCCTTCTTAGGTTTGCTCTGAGGATGTCTCAAAAATTCCTTCCATGATTTGGAGATTTACTCAGGAATTCATTCAAGCAATCATCCAGGATTTTTTAAAGAAATTTCTCCCGGGATTCCTTTAGACATACATTTTTATCGATTTTCACGAGATTCCTCCCAACATTCGTTCAGGTATTCCTTACAAGATTCAGCTAGAGATTTGTTTGGAGATATTTCCCGTTTTTAGGGTTTCCTCCAGATATATCTTCCTGGATTCCATCATTGATTTGTCTCGGGATTGATTTAAAGGGTTTATCTCGACATTTCTTCACAAATTTCTGCTGGACAGGAATGGGAACACTCACTTGCAAAGGCTTACATTCACTTGCTATCATCTCAGTTCAGAAGCATGGTATAAATAATAGTGTATGGAGGACTTCTACTTTGTAATTTTGCCTAAAAGAGCATATCAAGGTCGTGAGAGAGGCATGAAGGCGACTATCCACACGGAGAATGTTAATTACACTCACGCCGTCATGGCGAGTCGCTTTCATAGCTCTATCATGAATTTGATATGCGTATATGCGACTATTACTGGTTTCGGAAAAGTTTTAGATAAAATGGAGGGCGTTTCCATACACTATATTTTGATAGTAAGCTCCTCAACTGTGATAGTACCGAGTGACTGGTAACGCTAGTGAGTGTTTCTATCTCTGCTGCTGAGTTTACGTCAAAAATGCCTCTGGGGATTCCTTCCGGATTTTTTTTAGTGATATGATCTCTTTGGAGATCCTTCCTGTTTTTTTGGGGGTTTCTTTTGAGATTCCTCCAGACATTTTTAATGGAATTCCGTTAGGAATTTTTCTGGGGATCATTACAAAGATTTTTCCCGGAGTTTTTCCATGGGTATTTTCCAACATTTGATCAGGAATTCCATTAGAAATCTCTTGCGAGATTCCTTCATTGCTTCTTCTATTGATTTTTCCCGGGACTCCTTTGGGGAATTCTCCCAGGATTCCTGGACAGATATATACCAAGATTCCTTTCCAAATTCTTTCAGGTATTCCAATAGAGATTCGTCTAGGAATTCCTTCGGAGGTTCAGACTGGGTTCTTTCAGGGATTCCGTCAGATTTCTTCGTTGCATTTTTCCGTATTTCCTTCCGAAGATTTTTATATATGTGAGTGTGATATGTTGATTCGTGGTAATGGATTCCAGAAGAATCTTCTGGATATTGTCCTCCTGGGTTTTCCCCGGGCTTTTTTTCCGGAATTCTTTAAAGTATTTCTCTTGTGACTCTTCCGGATATTTCCGCTAGGATATCTCCCGAGATTTTCCTGAGGCTAGATTCCGGCAGATTTATTTACATATCTTAATTCAACCACTCATTTTAGAAGCTAAACATGAGAATATGATATATGAAAAACATATGCGGCTAGACCAGTTTTACGAGAAAGCCACGGAAACCGCTCTTTTTCGAATGTTCAAGGTAAATGTGACGGACCATCTTCGAAAATGCCAATTGATATTCATGGTGAATATCATTCGGCATTTTTCGAAGGTAATCCGTGACATTTACCTTAAATATTCGAACAAGTGCGATTTTTCCGTGACTATCTTGTAGAACTGGTCTAGCCGCACAAGTTTTTCTTTTCTTTTTATTTTATCTGTATTAACGAAATGTTTAGCCCTAGGATAGTTCATCTCGGAACCCACGCTCCACTTTCCTTCCGAAGGATGAACCCACATTTTGTCAGTTTCTTCGGGAGTGGGATTCGATCCCAGGTCCTCGGCGTGATAGTCAAGTGTTCTAACCATCACACCAGGTTCGCTCCACTGCATTAAATGAAATATGCTGTTAGGGACAGGAGAATAGCAAAAATAGAAAAAAAAAATAATGCAACGTCATGCATGGATTTTGGATCCTGGACCAACTGGAAATTGAACCCAGACAATCTCTGTTCTAATTAGCTCAAATTAGTGGGAACGTAAGAAACAATAGGGCACTTGCTGGTTTTGTTTAGTGTGCCCAACAGACCCATTTGATTTTGCTGTGAAACGTTTCGTAACGCAATTCTCATTACAAAGCGTTACCAGCAAAATCAAAGGGTCTGTTGGGTACACTAAACAAAGCCAGCAAGTGCCCTATAAGAGGATTTTGTAATCCTACTTTGGCATTAGGGTCATTTTTGACCCAACCCGTACACTACGCCAGCGAGCTTTTCCCAATGTGATGCAAAAGGAAGGTTAAGATAGATAGGTATTTCTGTAGACAGCCGTAACGTAATCTGGCAGTACTTTTTCTTATCTTCATCAGTTATAACCTCTTTCAATCGTCTAGAGTTGTCGTATATCCATAAGGATCAGAATGTAATGTTGTTGTGCTGGAAAAGCACTTTAGAAAATGATCAGATGTTGGGAGCCTACTTTGAATGTTTTTTTTTTTTTTTTTAAATTA
Organism: Aedes albopictus; assembly: GCF_035046485.1. Lineage (NCBI taxonomy): Eukaryota > Metazoa > Arthropoda > Insecta > Diptera > Culicidae > Aedes > Aedes albopictus. The sequence continues at coordinate 7,910,308 of NC_085136.1, read as the reverse complement.
CACCACAGATTACCAATATAATCGTGTAATAATGTTTAATTTATTGGAACTTCACTAATGACACACATGGACACATTGTGCGTTAATCTTCCTCAGTGTCAGTTATCCACTAAGTGGATAACAAGTGGTAGTCGAAATACGCGTATCTGTCAAAGGATAAGCAATTAGGGTGGAATTAAAAGGTACACTCATTCGAAGAGGGTATTCTGCTAAGAGGGTTCGAAAAGTCGGTACAAGATCATAAAGAAGTGTCAACAGCGCAGGTTTTTAGTTGGACACGAGTTATTTTCAAGTTATTCTGGCTTTGAATAAGAATAACATGAATGTAGCTCTTGTACAACCAAAAACCTGCCCCGCGCGTGCGACGCAACAATACCAAGGATGGAAAACCCCAAGAAAAAGTCATCTACTGGTGGAACACAACGATTGCTGATCTGCGTGCACAGTGTTTGCGAGCTAGAAGGAGAATGCAAAGGGCCAGAAATGACGGTGATAGGGAGCATCGAAAGTTACCTTACAGATAGATGCACATAAATTGGTGAGCTCGTTTCATGCTATTATTTTATTGTAAAAAAATCAATGAGTATTTATGTAGAAAATTACACGAAGTTGTTTTATATCAACAAGTGCGACAAGCGTTAGTATATTTTCTAAGCACACTTTGTTCTGTCTGTATGTAACGGCATTATCACCATTGTTATCAGGCAAGCGACGTGGAATTACACAAAAAAAATATTTATCTTGGTACGTATTACGCATACACTACCTAACATTTGTTCAAGTCACAAACGCTTTTCAATACTTATATTACGCGTTGCGAACATTCGTCGATGATAAGTATGGGTAACTCTCGCTGAGACCGGTCCACTATTTACACCTTGTCTTCAAAAATGTTTAAGGAGCCGATTTTCTGAAAAGCCTTGCTAAAAAAGTAAGGAAAATGCATTTGGTTACTCAAATTGATGGACCCCTCGTTGGTTAGAGCCACAACAATTTTTGCAGACCCCTCAATTTTGGTCAAATGGTGGCTCATTAAAACCGTTATAACTCGAAAGTGTCTCCAAAAACCACCTCATAACGAATTGTTGTTGAAAAGAGGAAAGATAGAGCTATTATATACCAAAACATTTTTTTCACCATGATGGCAACCACCGATTTTCAAAATTTTTGCATCAATTGAAAGCTGAGACATTTATATATACATATCAAAAAATTAGAGATGTCTTTTTTTCGTATCAAAAGTTATCTGTAGTTTTGTAAATTAAGCCACGTTTTCTCCATACATTTCCATGCCCACCCGACAACGACATGCAACAGCATCCGAGTTTACGCCTGCATGTATACACAAAGGCACCTGCCGAAAAATTTGCGCAAGTCGAAAGTTCGTTTCCGTTTTTGACCGTTTCTCAATTATGCGAGCATTGCTTTTATAATTTTTGTGGTGTTTTGAAAAGCTTAAACCTTCAGCTTTCCATTAGTGGGTTCAGATTTTAAATTTATGTTCGTAAACACTGCAAAATAGCGCTAGATTTATGTAAACGGCCGACACCGGGCCCAGTGCGCAAAAGTGGCATGGTTTACAAAACGGCATATAACTTTTGAAAGAAGAAAAAAGACATCTCTAATTTTTTGATATGTTCTGTTTAAATGTCTCAGCTTTCAATTGATGCACACAATTTGAAAATCGGTGTTTGACATCGTGGTGGAAAAAATGCTTTGGTATAAAAATCCAAGATGGCGGCCAAATGGCCGACCCAACTTTTTATTATTTTAAATAGTAGTTCTATCTTTCCTCTTTTCAACAACAATTCGTTTTGAGGGGTTTTTTGGAGAAACTTTCGAGTTATAACGGTTTAAAAAAGACTTCTTTATGACTTGTGTGCTAGCTGTTTGTAGCAGGAGCTGTTGGCTTTTGGACCATGCCCTATTACGGGTGCGTCTGATTCTCTGCACGTCTGTGCCCTAGTCTGTGCCTAGCTTCATTTATTTAATTTGTTTGAATTCTTTGTTATTTAAGAACGGTTACATATCTTACACCGTTTTCGAATCACAATTTTTAGAAGACGAAAATTTTTTGCCTGCAACTTTAAAATAACTAGTATTTTAGCTAGTATTATAAATTGTTATCCATGCAAATGTTTACATTAACTTTTCAGATTCAAAAAATATAAAGACACTATTTTCATATAAAAAAGTGTCTTTATAATTATTTACAACACAATCACAATCGTAGCAGAAACAGAGATTTTGATCCACAAACATGATTATTTTATATGAAAATCGGCTCTGTCTTTATACTTATTTCTCACACTGTAGTGTCTCCACGATTCGTGCGGTATTCTGAAAATGCTTCATGGCGTAATATGAGCATTTACTAATACAAGTATTCTTCGATATAACGTACATTTTGCATCGATATAACGTACAACATTGAAAAATTTTATTTTTCCCACGAATAACCCTTAGATAAACTACGAAATCACTCAAATCAATGTTTTGTTGCAGCATTAGCCTTGTTACCCAGAATTAGTGCAATTTGGGGAAAAATTTAGTGTACGTTATATCGAAGCACAAAAAACGATATGACTTTTTCGTCAAAACTCAAGTTTTTGAATTTCACCGAAACCATTGTTTATGGTTAATTTCACGTCGAATACATCAACAATAGCATAAAAAATATTAAATTTTTCTCTGCTTCGATATAACGTACAAAGAGATTTTTTTGTACGTTATATCGAAGAATACCTGTATTCAGATTGTTATTTACTGCTCAGCAGCTTTCCAAGAAAACTTTGTTTTATTCTATGCAACATAAGATAGCATTTGACGTCCACCAAAACTATGCTGAAGCGTCTTTTATAATGCACACACTCAGTTGAGCTCGGCCAATTTCCATTCTTTTGCCGAGATCCGCACAGCCGAGCGCTCAGCAATCGCAATTTAACTGAGATATCAGCAAAAAGTCAAGTTTATTCATAGCAGCACCCATGGGTACCGCTGGCAATAAACATTAAACGTCAAGCGTTTGGCCGAGATTTCAGCGAATGAACTTTAAAAGAGATTTGCACAGCCGATCTCGGCATTCTGTTTTAAGTGTGTATTTCAACAAACGTTTATAAATTGTTTGATGTTTCTATTTATTTTTTATAATTTGGATTTCCAGTGTACTTTGAACATAAGAATAGACGCCCACTTTTTACGTCCAAAATTTGGATTAACGTCCATTTCAATCATTGATCTGAACCATTAATAGTTTTGTAAATACACATGTAATGTTCAGTAAAGTTCGAAAGGCCAACAAAGGCAAACCAGTAATGGCTTCTTATGTGAGATGGAAACACTTTTCGAACCGAATCATATATTGCTTTATATGTATACATATGAAAGTATGCACACTTAAAACAGAATGCCGAGATCGGCTGTGCAAATCTCTTTTAAAGTTCATTCGCTGAAATCTCGGCCAAACGCTTGACGTTTAATGTTTATTGCCAGCGGTACCCATGGGTGCTGCTATGAATAAACTTGACTTTTTGCTGATATCTCATGTCGTTTACGTTTTTGCGGTGGAGCTACACCGGTGTAGCACTTTTGCACCGAAAATGTTCGTTTTTGATTTCCGTGCTACACCGGTGCAAAGTGGATGTGCAAAGTTGTCAATATTTTGGTGTTTATACACGCACACCAACACGGACAGAAGTGTTGTCTGATTGAACATTATAACATTATAACATTAAACATTATAACTTTATTATAACATTATAACATTATAACTTTTTCCATAGTTCTCTCAAGCTTCGAAGATATTCTTGACTCAATTGCTTCAAATGGTTGATTCATACGATTTGATGTCTACATCAAGCATACGTTTCATTTCAATCAACATTATTGAACACTAACCATCAAATGCTTAAACCAAGCATACATGTCATTAGTTGGACCCGTCCTCCTGGCTGCTGTCTACTTAGCCATTGTTCATCATGGCGGCGGCAGCGGTGGTAGTTCAAAGTTACGACGGCGATATTGTCGTCTTGTAATAATTTTATACAACAAATCGTTCATTCTGAAACCAAAGCAAGTGTGCTCTATCATCACAGAATTCGCCACTTCAGCTTCAGGTAAGTGTGACGCTGGTAATGGGGTGCATGAATTCGCAAGCTCATAATGTCTGTTAAGTTTTCCAGGTGCAGCTTGTTGTGATGATCCAGAATTTGCCCAGAATGCAGCATCCGTAGCATCGGGACCGGAACGAGATCCAGCCACCGGAATCCATTCAATCTGGATGGATTCTTCTTGGACAGCTTCCCCGGACGGATGTACAAGCCGAGAAACTTGATGACTTGCTGGAGAAGCGCATGACCGGACTGGCTGCCGTGGTGGAGTTTGGAATCGACAACCGAGTATATGAAGTTATAATTAGAATATTATGTATGAGTAATAATCAGAAACCACATTAAACGACCATTATAGAAATGTTAAACCTAAATTTAAAGCATTTAATTATTTTACAAATGCAACATAACCTCATTTGAACATTTTTTGTGTATGCTTTAAACAGCTTAAAACAAGCATCTGATATAGTGAGCTTGAGCCTCAAGTTTAGGGTTAAGTTAAGCATAAGCATGCTTGGATCTACCATGGAAAAAATGAGCTGTCAAACCATCAAGAATAAATATTGTTGATGTAAGCATAATATGATTGAGCCAAGCATATTTCTTGCTCTAATCAGTGGATCAATTTTGACCATTTCAAGCTTCTGTTATGCTTCGATCTATGGTATTATGCGTAATACAATCTCAAAAAGGGATTATATAAAAGTCAGTGCACAAATATGCTTGATCGCGACCGCAATATGATTGGCATAAAATATTTTTTTCTCCGTGAATGCAACTGCACCGAAAATGTTCGTTTATTCAGCGAAAAGTGTAGCACGAAGCGGTGTAGCACCGCCGCAAAAACGAAAACGACATCAGTTAAATTGGGTTCTTTAGGGGTATCCGGATTATTTCATAATCGGATTCTCCGCCCAAAAATCAGGCGAAATCCAAAATTTCATAATTTTTGGAGTCTACAAACTATTTTTAAAATGAATTTTAAATTTGAATGGGGAAAATTTTTTGTTCTGGTCGAACTGCCATTTTATCGATTGAACTGTCATTCTATCCACGAAAATTGAAACTCTTTTGTTAATTTTACCATCAGGTATTGGAATCTAATAAAACCACGTTATACTCAGTAAAATGAGCTTTTTCGATTAGGCTATAGAAAATAGTAATATTTTTTTCACTAAATAACCCAATTGCGATTGCTGAGCGCTCGGCTGTGCGGATCTCAGCAAAAGAATGGAAATTAGCCGAGCTCAACTGAGTGTGTATGTTACGACGATATAAATTAAAACCACCGACGAACCGACGTGACAGCTAGAACAAACAAATTCAAATTTGTTGTCCCCGACGCCATGATGAAAAATAGCCGAACACTACCGCCTCCTCTATAACGATTCGCGTTGTTTTGATAGCTTGACTCCGAACCCATCTAGATTGAGTTTAAATAAGGGCGAAAGTAACATGAGAGAGTTCTCTTCATCGACTCTCTCTTCTTCAAATTAAAGTGACAAGATGCAAGTATGGTTGAACTTTTTGGTCATAAATCGCTAGGTTGCGATGCAATCTAGCGTTTAAGTGTAAAAAAGTTCGATTGAATTTGCATCTTGTCACTTTAATTTGCAGAAGAGAGAGTCGATGAAGAGAACTCTCTCATGTTACTTTCGCCCTTATTTAAACTCAATCTAGATATGTATTCATACACTGAAATAAATTTTGTTGTGGAAACTACTGATTCCATAGTAAAATTACTAACCGTACCTATGATTCTCAACCGACAACAATTTCCAGTTAATTCCACTAAAACACTGTCAACTTAACTAGCAGTGCAGTTAACATTACCAAAAATAATCTTAATTTAACAAATGAGCATTGTATTTTTAACCATACTGTGTTGTAAAATGCGTGTCCTGGAAAAATTAACAATGTTTTGTTGTTGAGACGACTATGCTTTCAGTTGAATTAACTACAATGCATTGTAATTTCAAGCATTTTTCAGTTACCTTAACAGATTTTGTTGTCGGTTGAGAATCATAGGTACGGTTAGTAAGTTTACTATGGAATCGGTAGTTTCCACAACAAAATTTATTTCAGTGTATAGGAAGAGGTTTGCGTCTGCGCTGATTTGACAGGAGCGTTCGCTCGCTTCGCTGGTCGACCGTTAAATTTGGGGAGGACAGTTTCGAAACACCACTGTCATGTCGGTTCGTCGGTGTTAAAACAGTGATTTTCAGACCCAACAAAAAACCCCTATTATATAAAAAGAAAACAATCAACAAAGCGCATTCGCTATCACGAAGAAACTTCACAACAAAAACCATACGCGTGTGTCTTAATTCCTTCATTGTTTCCGATTTCCCGACAAATCGCTTCCTCCGTGCCATCGCATCGGCCAACGCCGACCGGTTACAATTCCGCCCGGAAGTGTCTCGTTAGTGAATTTTCTCGTCCGATTCGGTGCGCCACTCACTTCATTCCCGTTCGTTCCTATTGTGCATTGTTGAGCACGCGTCGAGTGTGTCCTTCATTAGAGTCAGTCCGTCAGAAGAAGCCACACATCAACAAATTGATTATCGACTGACGAGTTGTATGGATTTTATAACCTATACCCAATGCTAGGGACAATGTTTTTTTCTGGACCAGTGTCGGAAGGTGAATTCGGCAGGATAATCAGGGTTGGCATTGTCCCGAGGTGTTTCCAAGTGAAATGCACTAATGTAAACGAGCGAGCGCGTAGCGTGTGAGAAACTTCTGCTCGAGAGCATTCTCCTTCTGATGAAAACACCATTCAATGGTGCATTGTTCGAAGGAAAATTGAAGGACCTATTATAATAGACAAAGTAGGGCGCGCGCGGCCTCGATCTCATTTCCCCCGAGGCCGAGGGTTTGCGTTCGATGGGAAGATTAAAAAATATCAAATAGGATTATTACTGTAAGTTCTTTCGGGTGCACTGGCGAAAGGTGCGGTGTCGTTTAAGAGGATTTAGATGGGCTGGCTTGCTGGCTGGCTGGTGGGTTGAAATTAATTTTCTGTTGATATCACTATAGCAGCGACCAACGAAGGTGAAATTGCTTTCCGCAGGCAGGACGAAGGAAGAATATTCTGCTGCTGTTTGGCTGGAACTGTATACACAGGGAGCAGAAAAAGTCGAGAGGATTAGCTGCTCTAGGAAGCCGGAAATGTCGAAAGAAGTTGGAGAGAACGGAGATCAGTTTCTATCAACAAGTCGGAAAATATTTTCCTGGGGATTAAGGTTGATTAAATGATATTGTTTCGGAGTCAATGTAATAGGAAATTAATCGAAGACTACATATGAAGAACTGGCAGTTTGGCACGGATTTAAAACTAAGTTTCAGAGAGCTGTGTGCCTGGTAGTGCAGCCTGGGGCACCAGTGCAGTCATAGTAAAATCAGAGCTGGTTACTCAATGTTCCCAAATTTAAGCTTCCCATATACTCAGAGATGGCATTGCACCGTAGCGATTCACTGCGGCGTCAGTTTATCGACCACACTGGGGATAGGAACATTTTTCACCACACCAAGAAGCCAGTTTCTCTTGTTTTGGGTGGTAGGTAGGGGCATCTGGGGTAATACGCACTGTCGAGGCAAAACGCACCCCCTTTGTTTTTCAGGGATTATCGGTTTTAGAGCTTTGAAACCTTATCAGTCTAATAGAACGTCTTAATAAATGAGCATCTGGAAAATTTTACATATCTGCGTTACGTAATTAGTGAGAAAAATGAATAAAATTGAAAAGCACGATTCTGATGTAATTTTTCCGATCGTTTGTCGAATGATTTGATGGTGAAAACCGACCAAACATCTAATGCTGTTGTGTTTATTCAGTTCATTGAGGGCAATGCTAAGCAGAGGAAAAATAACTTAAACAGTAATCTACGTAAATTATATGTTTTGAACTATTTTATTTTTTGCTATTGATTGGGGCAATATGCACTCCATTGGTTGGGGCAAAACGCACCTATAGAAAACATGCTGTAATAATATCTATGAGTGCTCTGTAAGTAATCGCAAACTAAATTGAGCTATTGTTTGTTTTAAAACCTTATAAAACATGCATTTTGTCTAAGAAGTAAAAAGATTTCTAAACTCGGCGGTGCATCTTGCCTCAATGTTGTGGTGCGTCTTGCCCCTTTGTTTGAGTGCATCCTGCCCCATTGTTGTAGTGCATTTTACCCCGAGCAAGGGTGCATACTGCCCCGCATAAACATACGAAGCCGTAATGTTAGTCTTTACAAAAAATGTTATTTCCAAGAGCTGAACTGTATTAAAGCTGAAATTTTGTTCGGTTTCTCTTAGAATGAAAGTATATGCAATGAATGCATGCATTAAACCAATAAATTATTGCCTTTTTATATGCATTTGGACGCATCTTCCTTAAGTGGTGCATATTACCCCAGAATCCCCTAGACCAAGCGCTAGTGCGTGCTCTTGCTCGTCCGCCTTGGATCGAGTGTAGCTCACTCTTTCGCGCGCATCGCTCTCCGGCGCTCTCCCGTGTTTTCACCCAGCAGTCACCGAATTATCACCATGGTGTCGCCGGGGCGAGAACTCTCCGGTGTTTCACCGCAGCGCGCACTCTGGCGCAAAAACCTCACTGGAGCACGCGCCCCGGTGATTTTTTACACTTTCACAGAAGAGAATTTTAAATCGCTCTCGCCGCACTGTTGTGTGGCCTAGTGCTCAGGGAGCTAAGAGATTTATTTCTACCCACCAAGCTTGCGCGCATCCGAATCGCAGTGGTGGATCCACACATAAGAGAAGGGCTCCTGTTCAGATGCACAGCGTGAGTGGTGTATTTTCTATTTCTCTTTCCCACACTGAGGATATGGACATCTCTGATATACTGGTACGCCTCCAAGGAAATAAATTCACTATTGCGCCCAATTAAGAATTGTTCCGGGAAAACTCTTCAATGCATTATTATTTCACGAAATTTTCTTTCAATAATCGTGAAAGCAACATTATTGCTGGAGTTCCTTTTATGAGTTTCGCAAGAATTCTTCCTAAAATTCTTCTTCTTCTTTATGGCTCTACGTCCTCACTGGGACTTGGCCTGCCTTGCTTCAACTTAGTGTTCTTTGAGCACTCCCACAGTTATTAATTGAAGGGCCTTCTTTGCCTGCCATTGCATGAATTTGTATACTGTGAGGCAAGTACAATGATGCATTATGCCCAGGGAGTCGAGAAAATTTTCCCGACTGGAACGGGAATCGAACCCGCCGTCTCCGGATTGGCGATCCATAGCCTTAACCACTAGGCTAACTGGAGACCCCATCTTTCTAAAATACTTAATCTAAATATCACAGTTTCATATGTTTCAGATTCATAGGCTTGTTTAGAATGATTTTGGCTAAAATTTCTCTTAGGACTCCTATTAGTATCCTTTCAGAATGCATCCCTGTCCATGGATTTTTTTATTTTCTCCAGAAAAGCATTCAGGGATTCTATCGGGAATTTCCCCAGGAATTTTCCCAGAAACTTCTTCAGGAGTGTCTCTAAAAAATTCTCAAATGATTTATGTTGAAATATGAGAATATTTATGGAGGAGATTCTTTAAAAATATTTTGAAGACATACATGAAATAAATACAAGCATGAACCTATGTAGCAATATGATAAAATTAATCGGACGAGATTCACAAAATCCACCGCGGTGCGATAATTTATTGTTTGTTTTCAATTTGGCGTACATGATTTATTACGTTCTCGGCGGAGTTCGCATAAACCTACATCAAGAACGTAATAAACCTGAGTACTCTTAAGAAATACTTCTCACCCTTGCTTAAGATGAAGTAAATTTAAGACGTTCTTGATGGAGGCCAACCAGGCTGCATTGAGAACGTTATAAATCCTAGTATTCTTGAGTTATGCTTTTAGCTCTGGCATGAGTTGAAAGAAGTTGAAGACGATCTTATGGTGATGTTGATTAAAACCATCGATAATGGACCGAACACCGGCCTAGATTATAGTGGAAGCCATGTTGAGGAAACTAATGAAGAATGTTCTCATGACCAGGAATAATATGTTTAAATATTTTATTAGTGCATTATAATGGAAGCGCGTTGCAATTTTTGGAGGTATCTTGCAACATATATACGATGAATTTTGCTTGACATTTGGCATCCTTGTTACACCACGGAAATATTTCCAATGTGTGTAATAAATTAATCCCAATTACAATATGTCATTTTCATTGTGTTTTTTTTTTCAATTTATTTCATCAAACTTTTTTGTCGACATAAAAGCTGCATCAGCAACAACACTGACAAATTTATTATCGTTTTATCGTACACTTGAAGAATTCTACAAGGAGAGAGCAATTCGCCTTGAGGACAACTTGGGAAGTACAACAAGTTTTAAGAAAAAATTAAAAACAACTCTCCTAGAGCATCTTAGGATGGGCCTCTTTGGACTTATGGCGAATTTATGGTTGAGTTGATGTCGTTTTGCAGAGCAATTTGGTTTATGCATGGTTTTAAAGCACAGGTGTTGAAGAATACTTCAAAAGCATTATAAAATTAATTTTGTTACTTGGGAGGAGTAGTTTCGAAAGAAATTTCTGAGGCATGACTTTCCTCAGAAATATTGAAAAATCTCGTCCATAAATATTCTCATATTACAATTTCTGAATCGTGCATCATTACGTTTCATGTGACGAAAAATTCAGTTAAATGTAACAGAAAATTACGTCACTTGGGCGTTTAAACTTACGTCATATTTACAGCATGCATATGTGCATCCAAGTGACGCAAATTTACATGTTTTTTTTCCAAGTATGTAGGAATTACTTGCAGAGTTCCGCCACAACGCTTTCATGTTTTTTTTTTATCTGAGAATAAAAGGGCTATCTTAAGGTGTTTCTTCAGGTATGATTCTTCGCATTCATTCAGAAATTGCTCACAAGATAAATTTTAGAAAAATTCATGAAGGAATTGTGCAGGGACCTCTTAAGACATGAGGAGATATTTCTGATGGATTTGCAGGAGTAAATTTTTAAAACAATCCTAGTACGGATTCCTGTAGAAATCACTGAAGGAATTTCTAAAAAAAAATAGGAGGAAGAAGCCATGGGAAGAATTTTCGAAGCAATCTTTATAGGATGTGTAAAAAAAATAAGAAGACTTTCTTGGAAAAACATTTAAAGAAATCCCTTGCTGAAATGTCTTAAGGAATCCTGAAACTTCTGAACAAGTCTTTGAACCAGATAAACATATCTTCTCAGAGGAATTGCAAAGGAATCGTAGTAGGAATTTCCGGAAGAAAGCCTGAGGAGTTCCGTAATCAGGAAGGCAAACTCTTCCTTGTACTGTTTGTTTGTACCTCTCATTCTACGATCGTATGTGTGCACTCAAGCGAAACTTCACATTCAGGTGCAAACATATTTGGTAGTTAAGAAACCTTTAGTAAAATTCCTGAAGAAATATTAGAAAGTACTGTTGCATCCTTGGAATCCCTGGACGAATATCCGAAGAAATCCCAGGGAAATTCTTGAAATAATCTCAGTAGTAATTTCTAAAGAGTTTTCTGGACAAACTTCTCAGAAAGTCTTTATTGGAATTCCTAGAAAAAATATTGAAAAAATTATAGGGAAAATCCTGGAGAAATCTTTTAATATTTTTTCAATTCATGGAGGATTTTCTGAAGTATTTATGGATAAATTTGTGGACGAGCTTTTGAAAAACAAAAATCCTGAATAGCTATAGTGTACGTCTACAAAGAATCACATAAAAAAATCTTCCGTAGAAATTCCTAAGATTTTTTTTTTTAAATTAATTTCTTAGAGAATCAGTGGAGAAATTATTGGAGTTATACTAAGAGAAAACATAGAATGAATTGCTCTGTAGGAATTCCAGCAGGATTTTCTGGATTAATTACTGCAGAAATTTTTGGACACATTCATTTGGGAGTTTTTAATGCAATCCCTAGAGAAATTCCTGAACTAATCTCTAGTTTAATTCTCGAAGAAAACCTTGAACGAATTTTTAAAGGAATATATGGAAACTTGCTGATCCAATGATTTGAGTATATTCGAAAGAATTTCTATAGTAATCCGTGTCAAAAAATCTGAAGGGATCCCTGGATAGATTTCCGATGAATCTTTAAACAAATCCCTAATTCCTGGTGAAGTTTCAGAAAGAAAAAAATATCTACTTGAAAAAAATCCTGGAGCAGAAATATCAGAAGGAAGCCCAGAGAAAATTTCTCAAAGAATCTATAGAAGAATTTTTGAAAAAAAAAATTGTCGAAAGAGTTTCTGTACTTTGATAGAGTTTAAGACCGAACTGCTAGAAATATTATCTAAATGGCTCCGTGGATTTTTTCCTTCCCTGTTGGGGAAATTAAGCCACTGCGTCAAATAATTTGAACTTTCTGGTATAATTTTGATAGGATTCCCTAGAAGATTTTTTTGAAAAGAAACCCCGAAATATTTCTTTTATATATAGGGGTTTCTGAAGGAGAAGTCCCAATATTTTGCACGTGTAAGAGCGCAAACAATAGGAAAAAACTTACGTCTTTTTTTTACATACATGGGGTGGCCAAAATGTTTGGGATAGGCAACTTTCTTTTCTATTACAAAAAAGTTCAACAAGCTATAAATTTTCATGGAGTGCATCAAAAATTATCAAATTTTGACCGTTTGTCAACCTATCATATATGCATAACTGGTACAAATGTGGGTTTAGCCGCGGCCCATGGCGCAATTGGTCACGCGTTTGCTTCTTAAGCAGATGGTCATGGGTTCGATCCCAGCCCCGGCACTTTCGTCAGTTGCTCTTTCTCCCTAAGAGCAGCTGATAATGACCCTCTTCTGAGCCCATGGCTCAAACGGACCCGGATACTTGGACATCAGCGAAAGGCAACTCATAATGGACTCCCAATCGGACTGGAAAAAAAGAACAACCAACAGCAATGATAGGGTAGAAACTGAAAGCAGCGCAAAAGGTAACCAGTTCGATATAGTAGAATAATAGAATACATTTAGGTACTATGCAAAGTGGAAGTGCAGCTGCCAATTGAATTCGCTCACGTAGTGCCCTAGTGGACGAAAGAGCTGTAAATTAGGTTAAGCGTCAAGAATAAAAAAAAACGTCTGAGTTTCAATCAAAAATATTGATATTCAGAGGTGACGCAATCGCCTCAAAGTTGAATTTTCGATTAATGCAAAGGTGTTTTCACTTCATGTGCCATAACTTTTTCAATATTCAACCGATTTTTAATCTTTTTCATGAATCTCTCACAAATTGGTTTTCGAATAAACTTGTAGAACATTAAATTTTCCCAAAATCACGCAAAATATGAGTTTTTAAAGATTTAATTTATTTTTTTCTTCTTTTTACAAAAAAAAGTACAACTGAATTGAATCTTTTGCCGTACTTTTGTAGATATCTATACCTTTGAAAAATGGTTTCAACATGGATAAATATCACGAACCGTTCAAAAATGCATTTTACAAGATAAATGAGAATTTTGTCTTAATTTTCATTGTTTTCATGCTTAATTTCGGGCTTAAAGTGAAAAATATATTCTAAACTAGGTATCCCAGGCAAACTTTGTCTTGCCTACTACGTTTTTTTAACGTTCCAAGTACAGCGTCCAAATCCAAGTCCCCAGGCATTTGTGAGGGAATCCTCAAAGGAATTATACGCTTAATTTCCAAAGGAATGTTCCTAGAGGAATGTCAGTAGAATTCTGAACGGAATTTTTGAAAAATTCCCAAAAAAAATCATAGGGATTTAAAAAAAAAATAACAAAGAAAATCTAAAAAATGCCGAAAAAATCTCAAAAGATTTGCTTTTTGCTTGTTGTTTTTCTTTTGAAGTGCCTCCAATTAGCATTGTGAACCCGGAGACCGTGGATTTTTTTTGGATAATTTCCTTTGTTATTCTTTTGGAAGAATTTATTTGGGAATAACCTAGATTATTGCTTCGAAAACTTTTAGAGCCATTCATTATTCAGTTTTTGCGGGAATTACTTTAGCAATTCTTTTCTTCAGTAATTTATTTGAGATTTTTTTAGGGCATAATGCCTTTGGGGGCATCCATTTAGTACGTCATGCTAAAAATGGGAATGTTCAACCCCCCTCCGTACGGGTTTTTCCTATACTTAATGCATTGCTTGTCACACTTTTTAGAACCCCCCTCCCCCCTCTAAGCGTGACGTACTTTTTGGATGCCCCCTTTGGGGAATCCATCGATAAACTCTTTTGAATTAAGGTACCCCGGGGCAAGTGGGACCTAAAAAAATGCTAGTTTGATTTTGTCATGCCAAAAAAATCTTAGCATAAATAATTTTATAATTTTAAAGGTTCTAAAAGACATTGTTGGTATATTTCTTCATAATAACGGGCATTAAAACTGTTTCAAAATTTTTAAATTCTATATATCATGCATATAAAGAAAAGTGCAGCAGATCTTCATATACTCCGTTTAACGGGGCAAGTGGGACCTTTTCAGAATTCTTGTACATATGACTTAATATAGTTGCTGCTTGTAAGGTAGCATAAGTATAAATATCTCATACGAATAACCATGTTCAGAGATTTGTGTTGGAAGAGTTTTGTGGTACCGTGCATAAATTACGTAACACATATAATAACGAATTACTGAGAGAAAAAGTTGATTTAACTCTAACAGCTCGTGCAAAACCAATTGATTTTTTTTTACACAAAAAGCGCCATAAATTTAAATGACGGAAGATTTCAAAACATGCTTTTTCATATTACATAGTTGATGAATCTCACCAAAAGATTTTCAGATGTTATGTTTTCCCTTACATAATTTTACGATCATTAAAGATTTTTTAAGATTTTTTAAATCGTGGAATTTGAATAGGTCGTTTTCCTATTTTTTTAACACTTTGTGGACGATTCCTTAACACTCAGAAAAAAATTTATTTTGCAGCGAAAAACGAAAAAATAATAGAATAATAGACGAAAAATAGATGGTTTCGAAAAAATATGGTTTACCCAAGACTTCACCAATTTAAACAGTAGCTTCATCATCAAAATAGAAGTAATTAAGTATAATTCAACGATTGATTATTTAGGACGCCGATTTTTACTTCAATTTTGTGTAAATTTCGACGTAAGCTGAAGAAAGTTAGATCAAACTATGAAATTGTGTTTGTTTACTTTCATAGGTCTCACTTGCCCCAGATGCTGAAATGCACTGAGGTAAGTGAGAGCAGTTAACTAAAGGTAATAAATGAAAATAAATGACCTCTTTTTCGCTCGAAGTAATTTGCAAGCACTCCAAATATTATTCTGAAACTGGAAAAGTTTGACTTTATTTGTTATTCTTTTTTTAAACAACGAATGTAGTAGAGTACGGTCATCTCACTTAGTAAATTGAAAAGGATATATAAACAACAATTACATATATGGTCTCTTTATGGTGGAAACAATAACAATTTTTGTATTCAAAGTATCTGTTGGTGTGGTACCTACATATGTTTTCCACGAAGAACGTTTGCCTTAAAAATAGATAATAATAAAAATAATAGCTGTAGGTCTCACTTGCCCCGGATTCTCACTTGCCCCGGGGTACCTTACTTCCATAATTTCGGTATTTTTCTACGGAAATGGGTTCGGTCATTATTCTGTGAATTGGTTCGGAAATGTCTTTAGGAAGTGATTCACAATTCATTGAGTTTTTTTTTTTATTTCTCAGGAGCTTGCTTCAGCTAAGCATTTAGAAATTCCTTACATTAAGATTTTTTTCAGTAATTCCGTTAGCAATTCTATCGATGATAATTTCGGAAGTTTCATTAAACATTGATTTTGATTTTTTTTTTAATTTGGAATTTATTCGGCATTTACTTGGGAATTCCTTATTAGTGAAGTTTATGGCATTGCATTTTAAATCTTTCTGCTTTTTTTTGGTTATTTCTTAGGCATTTTTGTCCGACCCTTTTAACATATTTTTTTTAATTTGTTATAAAGCTGAGATTGATTCGATAATTTCTTTGCGAATTGTTTAGAATTTTTTGGGCATTTCTCTGGCAAATGTCTTTTATTTAATTTATTTTGAAGGTATATCAGAGTATTCCTATGGCGAGTTTTTTTTACCAAATCTAGTAATATTCGAATGGTTTTCGGCTGTTGCAGTCGGAAGACCAGCTAAACGGTTATTTATATATTCTAATCCGACGGATTAGACCGGACGGCCGGCTACGTCGGATCAGAATAAATAATTAATAAATCTTCCGACTGAAAAAGATGAAAGCCATTCCAATATAAGTTTTCACAGTCGATAGCCCCCAATCAACCAAATCTAGTAGTTTTTGAAATTCCGAGAAAACTTCCAAAGTATTTGCCGACCGAATTCACAGAAGAATTGTCGAACAAATTTGATAAATATTTTTTATACAAATTTTCATAAGAGGTGCCTGAGACGGTTTAGGAATCGCCGGGGTAATTCTCAAAAAAATCTCAAATTTTCTCCCCTAAATATTGCTGAAGGATTTTTTATTAGAATTGCCAAAAGATATTTCGGGACCAAATCTAAGAAAAAATATGGCATTTACGAAAAAACGAAAACCCTACAGGAATTGCCTCGGAATTTTCTGAAAGGTTCTCGAAGAACTTTTCGAAAACACAATTTACCTTAAACATTTGCCAGGAGCTTTCAAAAGATTATAAAGATAAATGCCAAAAATATTGCTGAAGAAATTATCAAGCATATAACAAAATGTCGAAGAAGCTTACAAAAACAAATATCGAAAGTATTTATTAATTGTTTAACGAAGAAATTCTTCAAGGCATTTCCTAAAGATCTAACGAGAAAATGGCAGCAAGCATACTCAAAGGAATATCCGAAGAAATTCCGGAATGAATGGGGAAAGAATTTCCTTTAGAAACTGCTCATCAAAATTGCCAATGGATTTCCAATGGAATAACCAAAGGAAGTTCTAATTAATTAACAATAGAATTCCCGTTGCAAATTTCGATTATCTTTGAATGAAATTTCCAGAAGATTTGTTTAAAAAACATTGAGATTGAGGAAACTTTTATCCACGCATTTCACTGAACTTCTGAAGAAGGTCATAATGGTATTTTATGAAATAACTTTAGAACTTCCATGTTAACCTGCAGACATTATTTCTTAAAAATGTAATATGTTATGGTAGTTTGTGACCGATTTATTTTTTTTTCGATGATAAAAGAAGAATTCGTCAAAACAACTAAAGAATCATATTTCAAACAGGTTCTGGTAAAACGAAGACGACATTTATTAATGGTTGTAGTACGTCGGTAATGCATTACTAGCACCACAATGGCTAAGCCAACTGAGCATTAGAGATTCTTCAATTTTTCATTGCTCGAAGGAAAGATCTCCGGTCACTTTGACAGATAACGCATGAACAAAAAAGGACAAAAACCAATGCCATCTTTGTATTACTTATGCAGAACTGTCGGAGTGACCTGAGAATGGTCAAAACGTGTAATGAAGAATAAAATCGTTAAGCGAGAACATTGCGTGCTAGCCAGTTTAAAATAGAAAACCAAAATTGGTGTTGATGATGTTCCTAAGAAGGTCAATGTCACCTCTTAAGGTGCCATTAGACTGTTTGCTATGATGACAAATATTTGGCCAAACAAGCCCAACAAATGACCAACACAAAGTGAATCATGGCAACCTTGGATAAATGTCGGACTTCAATGACAAATATATTTGCACGTCTAATGGGCTCTTTAGTCCATGGAATCCTGGGATGGAGCACATGTCCTGGTCCTTGCAATAAACAAGCTGTTTAATGGCTAATGAAAATCGTCGGATTTTCCCGAATAGGAATCCCACTGATACCACAGAGATTATCTGTGCTGATACCACGGCCAATTTCTTCCCAATGGAAGAGGAAACAGGCCTGCTTGAATCACTTGCGGACAACTTATAGTACACTTTTTTTTATTATATTTTATTAAAGCAGTTGAGTCCAAGCACACACTAGTATCAGCGCAAAACGCTGATATATCACTAAAACCGAACCACTCACTTTATAAACATTAAACAAAGCGATTGCGAGAAAAAAAATTGTGACACTGTGGAAACGCAACCGCTTGCTGCGATTACTCGATTTCGAATTCGGTAAAACGTCTGAACAAATATGTTTTTCTTATTTTGCCAGTGGTTTTAATTTAACTTTTCTAGCAGTTGCCGCAATGGAACAAAGGAGCCACCGTATATGGTCTTCAATATGGATTACTGCACGAATTTATTCTGGCCTGCTTACTCTCACACGAAATTTGTCGTTTGAGCGGTGTCGACACCTCTTAAACGTCAAATTTTCTGTGAGGGTAAGCAGGCCAGAATAAATTCGTGCAGTGGACCATTGTCACAACAGTCGAGTCATGCCAAACACACCAGGCTACGATGGCGCTATCTGTTCATTTCATAACGACCGTGTTTAGTTATCTAAATGATCCATTGACAAAGAAAAGAATAAGCTTATAAGCAGACTTTGTCTTACATCATAGTGACCAAACAGACGTTTCTTGTAAGTAGAAATTGGATGAAAAATGATTTAAAACACAAATACGAATCGGCAAACTTATTAAACTTTTTGAATAATACCTGGAGGGTATTTTTTTACCAAAACATTTAGAATTTTACGAATAAGTTATTTTTAACATCTTCGTCCCCCAAAGGTAAAAATTGACAATTACTTCCCAAGACCAGATGAAAAAAGAAGATATTATCATGTATCAAGGCTAACATTTATTGGTAAAAATGTAAATAACTTCCATGAAGATTTGTTCAATTTGACGGCTGTGATCATCATTCCTCAAATCAAACAACATGAAGCATTTCCACTTAGTTGTGCGCGTGAAGCACACATTCTTATTCATTCTCGTTTAAACAATTGGAAAATTTGAGTCACAGTTATTAGAATAATACAGTCAACGATTGATTCGGTTTTATTACTAAAAAACCGACCGAAATATAGGATTCTTATACCTACGCTCTACGATAGTGTGTGTACGTTTATATACTTAGACAACTAGAAAACGGTTGCTACGATCCGCGAATCACCTCGGAGTCTAGGTCGGCTTCGGTAGTATTTTCGGTCCCAGCCCGGCCACTGCTAGGCTTCCAAATGCGGCCAACGGGTGCGCGTGATGACCGAGCGGTGGCAGCACCAGTGCAGTACCTTCCGGCATCGAAGTTGGCGTGTGCAGATGCCTACTCTTCTTCTCCGGCGGTTCCTGCAGGCTGGATGAAGAGCTCGCATCGTCCGGTTTCAGCAGGGATTCTACGTCGAACTGTCGCTTCCGGGAGAAGCTCTCCATGGCTCCTTTGATGATTGCATGCTGCTGTTCCATGGTGGTCGGATAGGTGCAAACTGCCGCCGCCGCTGCAGCAGCCTGACTGAGGGGTTCGGTGGCCGTTGGCATGTAGGCGGCAGGGTTCATGATGGGTGAAGCTGGGATCGCTGGGAAGAACTGCCTTGGCGAGCTGTTGTCAAAGATGTCGTCGTCTGATGTGAGACCCATGTGGCGACGGACCTTTCGTTGAGCTTTTCTCCGTCGGAAGTCGCCCTTCATGAAGTCGTCGACGTTCGCAGGATGGACGGCCCAGTAGTGGCCTTTGCCGTGGGCTGAACGTCCCGCCTTGATGAAACAGTCGTTCAACGACAGATTGTGACGGATTGAGTTTCGCCATCCTGGGCCACGGCTGCGGAAGTAACTGTAGTTGTCCAATATGTGCTGATAGATGTCGGACAGCACTAGTTTCTTCTCCGGTGAGGTTAGGATTGCTATCGCGATCAGTCCAATGTAGCTGTATTGTGGCTTTGGTGCAGACGAGAGTTTGCTGGCGTCAGCAAGCAGAGCACTGGGTCCGACATCAGCCGGATTGTTCACATACACTGAAGGTTTGAAGAACCTCGATAGGGTTCTGGGATCTGTCACTATATTCCCATAGTTGAAAAACTGATTCGTTCGAAAACGCTCAACCATAGCATAGTTGTACAGCTGTAAGCTGTACTGGTCAAATTGCACTAAATCAGCACAGTTCAGCATCGTTCTAAATCTTCTGTTTTCCTCCACTGTCACGGTTTACTTTGGTAATCTTCAAAGGAAATCAAATTCTTCACAGTCACGCTGATAGTCGAGAACGCGGATCACAGCAAGCTTTTGCGGGTACCGACGCGCGCGTGCTTCTACAATCGAGTAATTAAAAAACTCTTTTGGCTTCTTCACACCGAGAGCTTTTTCGAGATTCAGCAGCAAACAACCAACACACAAAAACTGGGGAAGCGTGATCGAGCATCGGCCAAGCGCGCACTTCTGGTCGGGAGAAATTCAAACAGCTACTGACTTCAGAAGACCGAGTGGCGAGCCAGTCTGCTCGCAGTAAACATGCCAAACAACGGTCAGAAAACCCCCCTGGCCTGCGAGGGGTAAAAGATTTATATAAATATTTGCGCAAACAAGCCGTGCACCAATCGCAGCCCGCCGACTGGCAGTAGGCCACTCCCCTTCGAAGGAAAGCGCGATGCACCGATTGGACGAGGCAGCCAATCGTAGCCGGCGGGTTGCTTCGACTAGGAGAGAGAACAGAGCAAGAAGCTGGCCTGGCGGTCGGTCGAGAGGGCTGGTAGCGGTGACGGTGGTGGTGGTGACGGGACAGGGCAGGGCAGTCAAACAACGAGCATGATTTATGTTTTGCGATCTGTACTCTCTGCTTGTTTTGTGTTTATATACACAACAACCGAGCTTCCAAGTCAAGCAAGCAAGGGACGACGAGGCAAGCTGGCAGCAGCAGACAAGCACAAACAAAAACCAACGTTGAAGCTATGCTGCTGCCTGGTTCGAGTTATTTTTTTCTCGGTCGGAGCGATTGTGGGGTGGAGAAGCAGCAGCGAAGGTAGAGTGAGTGGTCTGCTGAAGTGGGTATTGAGCAGCATAAGCGGCATTGAATAGCATTGCGAGAAGAGCGATGTGATGTGGGGTGCCAAAACGTGATAAATTATTTTAAAACACCTCAAACCCGGTGTGATAGAGGAGGCAGTGATGGCAGCTTTGTTTCGATATTGATGGAAACATTTTACTTGATAGATCTCTACGAGTGGTTTTTCTAAATATTGAATGTTTACATTGCGATACTGATTCCACTGATTTTCTGTGCTGGTTCTGTTGGTACAAATACAATACAAATACAATACAAATACAATACAAATACAATACAAATACAATACAAATACAATACAAATACAATACAAATACAATACAAATACAATACAAATACAATACAAATACAATACAAATACAATACAAATACAATACAAATACAATACAAATACAATACAAATACAATACAAATACAATACAAATACAATACAAATACAATACAAATACAATACAAATACAATACAAATACAATACAAATACAATACAAATACAATACAAATACAATACAAATACAATACAAATACAATACAAATACAATACAAATACAATACAAATACAATACAAATACAATACAAATACAATACAAATACAATACAAATACAATACAAATACAATACAAATACAATACAAATACAATACAAATACAATACAAATACAATACAAATACAATACAAATACAATACAAATACAATACAAATACAATACAAATACAATACAAATACAATACAAATACAATACAAATACAATACAAATACAATACAAATACAATACAAATACAATACAATACAAAAATTATAAGCATCCTGAGAGAATTCTGAGGAGAATCCTGAGAGGATTCTGTACAGTACCCTAAAAGGATTTTGTGAAAAACCCTGAAGGGGTTCTGTGGAGATTCCGAAGAAGATTCTGACGAGAATCCTGAAAGGATTTTGGGGAGCATCCTTAGAGGATTCTGAGGAGAATCTTGAGAGGATTCCGAAGAGAATCCTGAGAGGATTTCGAAGAGAATCCTGCGAGGATTCCGAAGAGAATCCTGAAAGGATTCCGAAGAGAACCCTGAAAGGATTC
Source organism: Aedes albopictus (assembly GCF_035046485.1). Classification (NCBI taxonomy): domain Eukaryota; kingdom Metazoa; phylum Arthropoda; class Insecta; order Diptera; family Culicidae; genus Aedes; species Aedes albopictus. Next base: position 7,888,208 of record NC_085136.1, on the reverse strand, counting down.
TGAGGAGAATCCTGAAAGGATTCTGAGGAGAATCCTGAAAGGATTCTGAGGAGAATCCTGAAAGGATTCTGAGGAGAATCCTGAAAGGATTCTGAGGAGAATCCTGAAAGGATTCTGAGGAGAATCCTGAAAGGATTCTGAGGAGAATCCTGAAAGGATTCTGAGGAGAATCCTGAAAGGATTCTGAGGAGAATCCTGAAAGGATTCTGAGGAGAATCCTGAAGGATTCTGAGGAGAATCCTGAAAGGATTCTGAGGAGAATCCTGAAAGGATTCTCAGGAGAATCCTGAAAGGATTCTCAGGAGAATCCTGAAAGGATTCTGAGGAGAATCCTGAAAGGATTCTGTGGAGAATCCTGAAAGGATTCTGAGGAGAATCCTGAAAGGATTCTGAGGAGAATCCTGAAAGGATTCTGAGGAGAATCCTGAAAGGATTCTGAGGAGAATCCTGAAAGGATTCTGAGGAGAATCCTGAAAGGATTCTGAGGAGAATCCTGAAAGGATTCTGAGGAGAATCCTGAAAGGATTCTGAGGAGAATCCTGAAAGGATTCTGAGGAGAATCCTGAAAGGATGCTGAGGAGAATCCTGAATGGATTCTGAGGAGAATCCTGAAAGGATTCTGAGGAGAATCCTGAAAGGATTCTGAGGAGAATCCTGAAAGGATTCTGAGGAGAATCCTGAAAGGATTCTGAGGAGAATCCTGAAAGGATTCTTAGGAGAATCCTGAAAGGATTCTGAGGAGAATCCTGAAAGGATTCTGAGGAGAATCCTGAAAGGATTCTGAGGAGAATCCTGAAAGGATTCTGAGGAGAATCCTGAAAGGATTCTGAGTAGAATCCTGAAAGGATTGTTAGGAGAATCCTGAAAGGATTGTTAGGAGAATCCTGAAAGGATTGTTAGGAGAATCCTGAAAGGATTCTTAGGAGAATCCTGAAAGGATTCTTAGGAGAATCCTGAAAGGATTCTTAGGAGAATCCTGAAAGGATTCTTAGGAGAATCCTGAAAGGATTCTTAGGAGAATCCTGAAAGGATTCTGTGAAGAATCCTGGAAGGATTTTGTTGAGAATCCTGAAATGATTCTTAGGAGAATCCTGAAAGGATTCTGAGGAGAATCCTGATAGAATTCTGAGGAGAATCCTGAAAGGATTCTGAGGAGAATCCTGAAAGGATTCTTAGGAGAATCATGAAAGGATTCTGTGGAGAATCCTGAAAGGATTCTGTGGAGAATCCTGAAATGATTCTTAGGAGAATCCTGGAAGGATTCCGAGGAGAATCCTGGAAGGATTCCGAGGAGAATCCTGGAAGGATTCTGAGGAGAATCCTGGAAGGATTCTGAGGAGATACCTGGAAGGATTCTGAGGAGATACCTGAAAGGATTCTCGAGAGAATCCTGAAAGGATTCTGAGGAAAATCCTGAAAGGATTATGAGAATCGTTTGAGGATCTGGAGAGGTTTCCGAGAGGATTCTGTGGAGAATGATGAGATTCCTGAAAGGATTCTGAATAGAATCCTGAAAGGATTTTGTGGAGAATCCTGAAAGGTTTTTTAGGAGAATCCTGAAAGGATTCTGAGGAGAATCCTGAAAGGATTCTGAGGAGAATCCTGAAAGGATTCTGAGGAGAATCCTGAAAGGATTCTGAGGAGAATCCTGAAAGGATTCTGAGGAGAATCCTGAAAGGATTCTGAGGAGAATCCGGAAAGAATTCTGAGGAGAATCCTGAAAGGATTCTGAGGAGAATCCTGAAAGGATTCTGAGGAGAATCCTGAAAGGATTCTGAGGAGAATCCTGAAAGGATTCTGAGGAGAATCCTGAAAGGATTCTGAGGAGAATCCTGAAAGGATTCTGAGGAGAATCCTGAAAGGATTCTGAGGAGAATCCTGAAAGGATTCTGAGGAGAATCCTGAAAGGATTCTGAGGAGAATCGTGAAAGGATTCTGAGGAGAATCCTGAAAGGATTCTTAGGAGAATCCTGAAAGGATTCTTAGGAGAATCCTGAAAGGATTCTTAGGAGAATCCTGAAAGGATTCTTAGGAGAATCCTGAAAGGATTCTTAGGAGAATCCTGAAAGGATTCTTAGGAGAATCCTGAAAGGATTCTTAGGAGAATCCTGAAAGGATTCTTAGGAGAATCCTGAAAGGATTCTGTGAAGAATCCTGGAAGGATTTTGTTGAGAATCCTGAAATGATTCTTAGGAGAATCCTGAAAGGATTCTGAGGAGAATCCTGATAGAATTCTGAGGAGAATCCTGAAAGGATTCTGAGGAGAATCCTGAAAGGGTTCTGTGGAGAATCCTGATAGAATTCTGAGGAGAATCCTGAAAGGATTCTGAGGAGAATCCTGAAAGGATTCTTAGGAGAATCATGAAAGGATTCTGTGGAGAATCCTGAAAGGATTCTGTGGAGAATCCTGAAATGATTCTTAGGAGAATCCTGGAAGGATTCCGAGGAGAATCCTGGAAGGATTCCGAGGAGAATCCTGGAAGGATTCCGAGGAGAATCCTGGAAGGATTCCGAGGAGAATCCTGGAAGGATTCCGAGGAGAATCCTGGAAGGATTCTGAGGAGATACCTGGAAGGATTCTGAATAGAATCCTGAAAGGATTTTGAGGAGTATCCTGAGAAGATCTGGAGAGCTTCCGAGCGGATTCTGAGGATTCTGCTGCTGAAGAGAATCCTAAAAGGATTAAATGGAGAATCCTAAAAGTATTCAATACATATTATTATAAACCACACATAACCGTTTGAGCGGATACATCTTTCTTCAATTCTTCCAGCACTGCCATCCCACAGAACAAAGGAGCCCGACCGCAAAACGGAGTCTCATGATGGAACACAGGGCTGACTGACTGTCGATTCGGGTTGAACCGTAAGGAAATATATTGCTGTTTTGCAATGTGGCTCCACAATCTACTAGCTTTATTGGCAGTTCGCTCACGGCTGTTATAGAGCATGAAATCTTGTGCATTGTGAGTCGGTGGCACACAGCAAGCATAAAATCAAGCATGGCCCACTACGTTTCCAGCGTTTTCCTTCGCCTTGTTCGCCTCACCGTCTACTGCGATGCGATGATGATTCCTGGCGGTGTGGCGGTGCGGTGGTGATGGTGAAATGCTGCCTGCACTCAAATTCCGATCGCTTTGCTGTTGTACGTGTACGGCTTTTGTTGTTTTTGCTGTTGTTGTTGTGATGTTGTTGATGTTGGCCGGGGCAGATGAGAGGAGTTATGATAGCGTTTAAAAGCAATCTCTTTCCTGCTACTGCTCGGTTGTTTCCTCTTTCGGGGCTTTGTCGTCGTTCCGTTCCGTTGCCCATCCCTTCCTCCTGTCCACCGTATGTTTCGAGAGGAACATAATATAACAACTTCCGAGCTGATGGCTGCTGCTACTGCTACTGCTGCTGCTAGCAATCCCCGTTTTGCTCTTGCGCTCGGAAAGACTCCCTTGAGGAATTAATGGGAATAAAACGACATAATTAAATCATACAACCGAAGCGAAAAGCGCCGCACAATGTACAGAGGGATGTAAAAATGCAAAACTGATGGATGGATGGGAGGAGGGTTGTTGGGCGACGGTTTATTGCGACAGCCAGGGGACAAAAGGAATTTTTGATGTTACATTTTCCGGGACGTTGGAAAATTGTTGCAGGAAATCCGAGCAGTCGAGCTCACTCTGCGTGGTTCGGTGCAAAAAAGAACGACAACGTGCAAGAAAATTTCCATGATTGAGTTAATAATACATTCAGCGGGCGATATTGCTTAGGCAAATGCTTTTGTTTGAAGCCAAGCAACGTCATCGTTTTACTAGTTGGATTTTGCAGGAAAAATCGATAAGGAAAGGTGACGACTTTTGAATGTCATAAAAGCATCACAGTAGCCTTGTATGCTTTTGATCTTTGTGCTTTGAAGCGATGGGTGCTATGATTGAATTCCTTGTTGTAAATTTCCGCACTACAGATTCGGCCGATTGCCGCAAAATTGCCTCCAGCCTGTTTTGGATGACCGTGCTTGCTGCCCGGTTGCTGCGATGCGAAAGAGGGCGATCGTCGGCGGCGCGGTCTCTGCTGACCGACCGGCTCGAGTCTTCGTATCGCTGACGACTGACGACGTGCGCGTCGCGACGTCGCGAAGTCGCGATGTCTGATGGAGCGCGAATATTGTTGTCGCGGTTGGGTCGTGGGGTTCGATGATGCGCGAATGCTGACGATTCGCATCTCTGCGCATAGGGTGTTAAACTGGTATGCCACACTTGTCACAACGCAAGACCTACTGTGGTCATTCATCAATCTTTGAAGTGTGTCAGACATTGGTGCAACTACTCCAGTAGACCGTGCTGCATCCGTTACCAACGTCGCCGTCAGTTTCAAATATTTACAGTGTTTGTACACATCTCGCAACGACGACGTATCGGTAATTGACAGATACTCGAGTGCGTCTCTTAACATCCAGGAAGCATACCGGGGAAAGATTCCCTCCGAAGAACGGAACAAACAAATTATTACCACATAAATCAATAACCCGTCGTGGTTCGATCTCTTTGGCTGGACTCGCACAGAGAGTCGATTTCAAGTGGACGTTCCCTAACCTGCTGCGTTGTGTTGCCTACTTACATATGCATGCTGTCATCTGGACCCAACGGAGCCCGTCCTAAGGAGCAGATCACGCGTGACATGTTTATTTATTGACCAGTAAGTGGCTACGTCGATGTCCCTTCCCTTCTCAGGCTTGCTACGATGCCCCTGAGATGTGCCAAGCTCGGCCCGGTCACTTGGATCGCAATGTGATAGAAATATTCCTATTCCAAATGCCCCACAGCCTACTCCGGTGAGGGGTTCGGCGATGGGTTGTTGTTTCTGTCAGAATCCCTATTTGGGAGTTGATGTAAATATTTTCAAAACACTTGATCGATTCGAGCTGGATTCCGATCCAAGCTCTTTCGCGTGGTGGTGGTCCGCAGCACGATGATCATTGAATCTTCCAAATAGAGGTATGGGTGTGCAGCGACGGTACTTGTGGATCGCCGCATCGTTCGATACCGATCGATGATCGATTCGATGGGTGGTCGGTCGGATTGTTGTCGATTGTTGAACAAAAATCAACAAAACTCCGAGCAACTCGTCGATAGACGCTCACTGTTAGCCTTCGTTGTATGAATGGAACGAAGAAATATGCTAAGTGTAAGGAGCGGAGGTAGGGCTTTGTACGTTGTAGGCAATGAATATAAAACCCAATAACCCGTTGGCAATGTAGTAATATCTGCTGGTCTGGAGAGGGCTTACCTTCTTATTCTTATTGAGGAAAGGCCTTGTAAGAAGTGGAAACGTATTCGTTCGAACGGTGCCGATTGGAGTCCATTCATTCACAATTTTATTCATTCATCGACCAATGATATGGGCTACACTGCAAATTTATTTTGTAGAAGTTATTTTCCACGGAAGTCCATGTATGGTATAATAGGGATGATTGTTTTTGGATACAAAACAAACACCCAAAAACTGGAATTTCTGGAGTATGTAGAACGTTTTTGGAAACGTTCTAATTCAAATAAAATATTATCTATGAAATTACCAAAATTTTATAATGATGCCCTTTATTATCGATTCTACTTATAAACCTTCTCTCGTTTGTCGAATGAAGAGTACCTTGGTGAATTCTTGGAGGAACTTGTTGAAGCGTTTCTTGTACAACTCTTGTATGAGCTCATGGTGTAACCTTTGAAGGAGTTTTTGATGTAATCATTGTCGTTTTTTTTTATGACAGCTATTCTAGACACAAATGGACTGCAGTGGACTGTTTTTCTGTCGCCATGAGACAGAATTTCTTACAAAAGTAAGTGTGCGGCAGAGAAAAGAAGGGCATCTCAGAACAAACCGAACACACGAAAAGTGTTAAGGCCGCACGGGACGACGTGTAATTTTTCCTATCTTCCCTCTCTTTCTAACAATTTGCCTCGCGATTTTAAAGAAGCAAATATCAATTTCCAAAATTTTAGTCGATTGTGCACCACAAGTGAGCAAATGAACGATCAAATTTGTAGTCAATAATATGAAGTAGAAGTTGAGATTTGCATCTTACTAGCAACAGAGCAATGGCGGACGATTCAACCACCGTCCCGTCCGGCCTTAAATTTTAGGCGTGAAAAATCGACTCGATTTATTTTGTTTCTGCCCATTTCGTTTCCATCGTGTATAAACGTCAAGTCAACTGCATGGCTCAAAGTGTATTGATTATTTCAGGTATAATCAAAATTAATGAACAGATGACGTCATATCAATGATTAATTATCTTATTCTTCGAAATTTTGCTTCATTGAGAGCATATCAGTTGTTGTTTCGACCACTATTGCAATAATATGGTACACGTACCAAAGATGTTTTTTGCAATTGCAGGCTGTTATAAAGCATAATAATGGTGTTTTAGCAATTTTTTCTTAATTATCTTAACGATTTTATACATATTCCCATCACTATTGTATCGCGTACACTATTTACGGTTTCAAGAGATAAGTGACTTTGACTGTGTCCCCGAAATACATTCTAATTAAACACATTTTTTTTGCGAATCAGTTTTTGAGTTGGTGTACCTGCATCCGAAATACTTTGCTTTTTCGTGTCAACACGGTTGAAATTTTCCGTGTAAAAAGTGTGGCTTCAACCGCTAGGTGTCGCGACCAACAGCATGAAATATTCATTAATTTCTGACACGGGAGATGACCTTCACTTCTCCGGGTGCTGTCATCCGGACGCGCTGTGGACTGTTTTACTGTCGCCATGAGCAAAAGTAAACAAATCATGCACAAACTATGCAATAATTCAACTGGTAATAAAACATACTCAATAATAGCGCGGTGCTTGTGGTGGCTGCCAACCACACAACTGCCGGAAGCAATCTCCAGATAATTATCTAATCTCACCACTGCCTAGGCCGTTTGCTCTAGGCATCCTATCCAATCTTCCGGAACACTTTTCATTTTCAGTAACTTTTTTCACACACACACGCCAGGAAAAGTAAACCGCACTAAAACAAACGAGCACTCTCATCCGGGCCTGCACCGGCTTGCCATCACCCAGAAGATTCACTATGCTCCTGGTAGGATCGCCAAATGTGGAGATTGGAATTATTGTGGACAAACGGGTGCCCCCAGGAAGTAACTTGTGTTTACACTTTGACGTTCACGAAGTAGTGACGCGACGACAGTTTGCGTGCCTACTAGATTACTTGATGTGCATTTGGCAGACCATGTGCTTCTACTAGTGGTGTCACATTTTATCGCGAGTTTGCGTTTGAGTCTTTCATTCCGGTCGGCCAAATTGAAACTTCTTTATGGCTCGACGTCCCCCACTGGGACTTGGCCTGCCTCGCTTCAACTTAGTGTTCTTTGAGCACTTCCACAGTTTTTAATTGAAGGGTTTTCTTTGCCTGTCATTGCATGAATTCGTATATTGTGAGGCAAGTACAATGATACTCTATTCCCAGGGGGCCGAGAAAATTTTCCCAACTGGAACGAGAATCGAACCCGCCGTTTCCGGATTGGCGATCCATAGCCTTAACCACATGGCTATCTGGAGACCCCTGGTGCTACGCTACGTTTTGTAGTAAAGTGCTCACAAACTGACTAGGGATTGATCTTGGTTTTCATGGTGGAGCATTACAAGAAAGGTAACACGGGGGTGAATCTTCGTCACGAAAAGCTAGCGTTTGATAGCTCAACACTAGCGAACCTGGTGGTGGAAGTCAAGCTTTTTCCTACAGCGAGCATAGGGAGACGACGTAGCACGCTTTGATGATTTTTTATTTTCCCATGGAAATTCATTCCAATCTAGTTCTCTGAATGACAATTTCACGACTTCCACCTCGAAATTTCAAATTTGTTCGAAGATACACATCTGTTCTGTGAAGGTAAGGTAGGTGCCCCTGAACTTTCTGTTGAGATCGACGACGGTTCCGTTAGAGGCAAACTGTAGAAATATGGAAATATTATTGAGAAAAAAAAGTGTTTCATTAATTCCGGCTTCTCCAGCAACGATTATCCTGGGCTAAGCTTAATAATAGTATTTTGGGCATTTATGACCATTTGTTGAACCTCGGATGGTACAGTCAGCAAACGAAGAAACCGGGGCGTAAGTGCGATCGTCCGACGAGATGGAACTTGATTAGATCTACCCGATTATTTCATTGTGCACTAAATTATTATATAACAATACATCTGTTAAATATTCGCTGTGTTTACCATCCTGCCATGTATTGAAAGCTGTTTAAGTTCTGGACTCTTTTTAAGTTGATGATAGGATTTAATAAAAATGCTTGCAAGGACTTGGCCAGGTATGTGGAGATAAGTGGGTCGATGTTATTGCAGATAGTAGCAACATCTGCAATGGTGATGGATATACTCATCTTCGCAACTCCATCCACGATTTGTGCAAGTATTCATTCATGCTATGCTATCCTGTGCTATGCTAGAAAACTGGTATCCTCTAGAGTTATCAATTTTCCGATTGGTTGATCATGCATCATCTATGTGCAATTGGCTGTTACTGACATAGCGGTAAATACATGCCACGATCTGTAGCAGTACACTCTCCTTCTAAGATCTACTAACGTCTATCTCGCTCATGGGAAGCATGATATGAGCAAGCCTGTAGGACAACCGTAGCCTTCCGTAGTGTTCGTCTGTAGCTGTAGCCAAAGGTCTTAGGAGATTCAGAAACGATGGATCCCGGAACCCACCTCCCATTTGGATCAGGCTTTGAGTCGCGTTCCCACTTTGACAAGCAGTCGGCAAGATTGCGTTTACATGGTACCCACCGCCATCGTTCGGCTAGGGTCAGAGACAAAATTGATCCAATGCAAAGGGTGACGACTTGTTTGTAGCGCCTGAGGTCGGAATAAATCCAAGCGAGAACCGTCGAAGAATTCCTCCAGAGGTACGCCACTCAACATTCTAGCCCCGAGCACGGCCGCTTCCACCCAACCGTGGAATCGAGAGATGTTTTAGGGGTCCGACATTATTTTTCGTCCCAACCAACGAGCACTGCACACGTTCAAGGTCGTCTCAGAATACGGAACAGAATAAATAACACCACATAGCCATAGCCGGCCTTGCTGACATCGGCGAACACATGGCCCTGCAACGTTCGATAACAGAGAATATACCTTTCTTCAAAATAGCAACGTGAAATACTGCGCTCACAGACAGTAACTCTATCCTCCGTGTCCACTTCTTGAACTCTCCATCTCTCATTCCTTTATCCCACTGTACCCCACTTCTCCAGAGATCCTTAACCTTCCAGGACGCGCGCCATCAAGCAACCAAAACTGCACCGCGCTCGCGCTATATACGAAAAGCAAGGTTTTTTGGTAGTGTTGTACTTTTTACAACAGCGCGCGCGCTGAAGGGTTAATGACGGTACGTCCATGTATGTGATACGGTGGTGTGGGAGCATTGCGATGTTTATAAGAAATTTGAAAAATATGTGCAATCGCAGTAGCCCGTTTTTTGTTTGAATTTTGTTTGACATTCACGACTCAATATTTTGTCACTCTGCATAACGTATTCTTTCAATAAAGACACTTTTACGAAGGTTCCAGTGTATTTTATTCTGCTTCCAAGAACGGTTCCGATCAAGGTTCGGACAGGTTATGGGCCCAGCGGCGTAACAGTTTACTGCAACGCTTCCCAAACTCGGTTTACGCGGCGCCAGTGAACCGGCGAACCAAAGCATGGGTGGACAAAGACGAGCGGGCAGCGGCTACAATTGGATACCTTGTGGAGAATAGTCTACTGCAGCTGATCAAATATTCTACAACGGCTCAGGAAACGCTGAACGTTTTGCGCGAGTATCATGTTAGGCAGTCTTCCGCCAGCAGAGTCGGTCTAGTGAAACGTTTGTGCAGGCCAGAAATGGAAGAAAGCGGAAACGTGGAGGAGCATATGACTTCGATGGATACGTTGTTTGATAAACTTGTGGAAGTTGGATTTGACATTGCGACATTGGATGGAGATGAAGTGCAATTTTGTCATGGCCAGTCTACCAGAGTCGTAAGATAGTTTCGTGACAATGATTGAAGGCTTGACGAACGAAAAGCTTAAGGAACGGACGGTGAAAACAAAGCTGGTAAACGAATATTACAAACATCAGCACAAATATGTGATTCAGAAGGAGAAGGCAATGAAGGCAGCCGTATCAAGGTCAATGTATACACCCGGTACGCAGCTTGACAAAAGTGATGACCAGCGCGTTTGCTTTGAATGTGGTACACCGGGATTTGGATTCGTTGGAGCAACTGATCCAAATTCTTTAGACACAGGCAACCGTCGAGAAAAACCACCTTACGAGCCTCCAATGAATGAATCGGCATTGTACTGAGCTATGCAAAGGCAATCCCGAATTCAGCCTTCTGATTGGCGTGTCAAAGGACCGCCAGTGGCTCCATGATTAGGGTTTTCGTAAGGTGCCCGAATCTAACCGTTAAAGATCGCCATTGTTCCTTTTGCATCGGGCCCTTACTGCTAAGGAGGACATAGCTCTTGGGCAAAGGCCCCAAATACCAATGCCTTGCCGTCGTTGGCCAACTACGTTTGAAGGAAGCGCCTGTAGTCCAGAACCATCTCCACAAACCACCATGCCAGTCCATATCCAAGTGTGATGGCAAGTTCGAGACTTCGTAGGTCAACGGTAGCTACCCCGCCTTGTTGCAAGAAATCCGTGGAATTCCAGATCCGCTCCGATCGGAGCACATTTCAAAAATTTTTGCAAGCAAGTTTGGTCAAGTCAGTAGCGACAGAAGCTTTTTCGCGGACGGGTCAAAAACAAATGATGCCACTGGATTTGGTGTAGGTATTTAATGAGCTTCATAGCGCCACCCATAAACTTCAAAGTCCTTGCTCAGTATATGTTGCAGAATTGGCGGCTATACACTACGCATTAGAGCGAATTGCCTCTCTTCCCTCTGATCAATATTTCATTTTTACGGATAGTCTCAGCTTAATTGAGGCTATTCGCTCAATGAGGCCGGTGAAGCGATTCTATAACATTTACCCGAAAGACATTTACCCGAAAACCATTTACCCGAATGTAACATATACCCGAATGCCAAATACCCGAATGCGACATTTACCCGAACGCGACATTTACCCGAATGCGACACTTACCCGAATGCGACACTTACCCGAATGCGACATTTACCCGAATAGTTTATTACTATGCACAAATTATGATTTTGTAAATTAAATTCACTTATTTTGTTCTACAGTCGGGACCCGCTGGTTGGGGGTTTAATAGTTGGGTGACTTTTTAGTTGGGCCCCCGTTAGTTGAGCTGTCAGCCAACTAAAAAGTACCTGGATGTCATAATTAAATGTCAAACTGAAAATGACAACCAATCTGTAATTCCGAGGGGCGAGCTAATGAGTTTTTGGTTTCTTACACTTTACTGATAATCAAAAAGAATTTCTATTACATATTTCTTAAAAACAAAAACGATATGTACAATAACTTCCAAACAAATGCAAAACATCGCCAATCTTTATTTTGTCGACCATTGAAAGCGTTTTGTGCTTGCAGTTTGGTCCGGGTGGTTTGATAATCATCTGTATTTTCACTTCACCGACTAAAATGGGTGAAAATAATTATTTCTCGCATTGGCCATATATGTATCTTGGAAAACGTATCAGTTTTGCTCTAAATGTGAAACAAATTGAAAATTTTACCTTTTACTTCCAACCTAAACATGATTAAAAAAAAAACAATGCGCACGCCCCTTGTGCTGCTGTCACTTCACCCAACCAACGAATCGAATTCGTTGGTTGGGTGGAGGTTGTCGCTCAACGAGCGGGTTCCAACTGTATTTAAAAAGTGCATGTATTATTTTGTATTGTGGATCAGAAAAGCATTTTGATATTCCTCAAGAACCCATTTTATCAAATTTTTCCTGAAATGATCCGCGATAGGAATTCACAGGGCATATGCTTGAATAAAACTCATAACTGCAGCTTACATTTGTTATGTTAACGCTGTTAGCGTTCACTCTAGATATTTACCCTTCTCTGATTCATATGCTGTTCTTTTGATAAGCAAAGAACAGTTTATGATTTAAAGAAGGGGAAATCTCTGTTTGTAGACCAAGGTGTCATTAGTTCGAAACGATTAGAAACAGCCCTCGGAAAATCAACATATCATTAGAAAATAATATTTGACAGAAAAGTTTGCAGAATGTTCACCAAACAGAACATCCCATTATTAAAAGAAGGAAAAAATCTTAGATGTAGACTTGGAATCCATCACTCAATCATGTAAGAGTGTAATTTAAAAGAACATCATATAATCGAAACAAGGACAAAACTTATATGCATCCCAACTAACAATAATGGTAGCTGAATAACAGCTTATTCAATGATGATTAACCTGGGCTTGTTAGGGGAATATCTGTAAATAAAAAGAAAATCGGGTTAAGTACGGTTCCTTTGAATTCCACTAAGAATTTGCATCCTTTGGCAGATACGTATTTCGACCTCAACTGTAAGGTCGTCTTCAGTGTCTTGTACTTGACTCGACTCGAGTCAAGTACAAGCACAAGACACTGAAGACGACCTTACAGTTGAGGTCGAAATACGTATCTGCCAAAGGATGCAAATTCTTAGTGGAATTCAAAGGAACCGTACTTAACCCGATTTTCTTTTTATTTAGCTTATTCAATCAAAATTTCAAAAATTAAGCTTATGTTTGACTTATTCTTCTATTGTACAGCAACAATGTTTGTTGTGCAGTTAGTAGTTCGAACGCCTACAAAATATGCAGCAGTGCAACTCGAAAGAACAGCCTTTGAAGAGAAGAAGGGAAAATCTCCGAAGGATAGGTAATAGTTTGGCCACCAAACAACACAGTTATACTATGTCTGTTAAAGAAACTCTACCCCCTTACCCCGAATGCCATCATAACCTCGAATAGGACATTATTTCAAAAGCCATTTCCCCGAATGGTTCATCACCCCGGTAGATATGTATAATAGTTCCCTAAAGGATATAGATAGAAATATGGATTCACGGGTCTCCTATGGAGTTAGTAGTTCGTCCGCAACAAACTAAATAACATTTCAACTCCAACTCGCAAAAGTAGCCTCTTATGGAAATAATGAATACGTTATATGGAGAAGTTACCAGTTTAGCCAGTACCAGCCGACCAACAGTTTAATAAGGGTGGACAATGTAAATTCGAAAGAACAGCCTATTTTAAAAAGAAGGCAAATCTTAGAAGTGGATAATACCTGCGGTATGGCTGCCACTTTGTGATCGTGTATATAAGTAGCTAATTTTGCATTTTTTGGGCGACCTCCTGATTGATTCGGATTGACGTTCGGGCTAATTGGATGGAGCCGTAAAAGAATAGAATATCAACAAAAATCCTTTGATTAAAATAGCATTGTGACAGCCAGTTAGTCCTGTACCAGAGTGCTTGATGATCACTCAGTCTGATGATTATCTAACCAAAGCCTGCTATATGATACCGGGCCATAACATATTTATTATTGACAAATCATATAAGGATCAAGTACACATTTTTTTATTTTTCGGGTAGGTGTCGCATTCGGGTAAATGTCGTATTCGGGTAAATGTCGCATTCGGGTATTTGTCGCATTCGGGTATTTGTCGCATTCGGGTATTTGTCGCATTCGGGTAAATGACGTTCGGGTAAATGGCATTCGGGTAAATGTCTTTCGGGTAGATGGTTTTCGGGTAAATGTTATAGAACCGGTGAAGCACTCCCCGTATTTCCAGAGCGAAATTCGATCAATTCTGAGTGCTTTATCGCATCAAGCATATAACATCACTTTGGTTCGGGTCCCTTCACATTGCTCGATCCCGGGCAATGAGAAAGCGGACTCACTCGCCAAGGTGGGCGCTATGGAAGGCGATATTTATGACCGTCATATCGCCTTCAATGATTTTTTTTTTCAATTGCACGTCAGCATGCCTTAGTCAGTTGGCAACAAAAATGGGATGCAGGGGAATTGGGCAGGTGGTTACATTCAATTCTCCCACAGGTATCGAAGACGGCGTCGTTCAAGGGGTTGGATATGGGTCGAGATTTTATCAAGATAATGTGTTGACTTATGTCCAATCACTACTCTCTGGGCTCGCATTTCTATCGAATAGGGCTCACAGATAGCAATCGTTGTAGCTGTGGTACAGGCTATCAAGATATCAACCATGTTGTGTGGGAATGCCCCGAATACGGTATTGCCAGATCCGATTTATGTGCATCCCTCAGGGCCCGAGGGAAACCAGAAAAGGAAGACATTAGAGATGTGTTGGGTAAACTTGATCTTGAGTACATGAAGCTTGTGTACGACTTCTTGAAGCAAGCTGAAGTCTTCGTTTGATAATTTCGTCTAGTTGTTCCACTTGTCCACCACGTGTCTTTATTTGATATCCCAGTCTTGTTGCTCCACTTGTCCACCTCGTGCCCCTTCGAAAATCGTCTGTTTGTATCGTTACAGGTTGTTTGTCCACTCTACGTTTGTCCAGCAGCAATACGCCACATCATGCTGTTAAGCGTCAACGAAAAGCCCTCATCACCCTATCCTTTCCTCAAATATTATTGTTACCCCTAACCTCGACTAAACCGCGAGTTTTACGGTTCCCCAAAACTAACATAGTTTTAGTCAAACACATAACATTGTAAGAAATAAAAAATTACTGAATTCGGCTCCGTTATGACTGTTGGCGCATGAGCCTCAAATAAATGATTAGGTAAAAAAAAGCTACTCCGCCATCTTGTCTATGAACTAGAACGAGTCTGGTCAGTCACCGCTGGAACAGTAACCCCGCTGCGAGCTCTCGCAGGTTTGCAGCCAAAGGAGGTACGTGTAGTGAACCTGTGGCCAATACAACAGAACACCAAAATACACCGTAGATTTGAACCGCTTTAGTGTTGAGTACCCCTCCAGTTGTCCGATAGCGTGCCGACCTTGTGAGGCGCTGTCCATATACTACGTGGACTTATTTTTGATCATCTCAGAACCCCCCTCCCCCTCCGTAGACTTTTGCTCATACAAAATTTTAGAAATTTGTAAGGACCGTAGACTTTGGCCTGAAACCATGTGGATGGCCGCCGTAAGAGGCGAGCTGCATTCCATGGAGGAGAACAAGGTCTGGCGAATTTCAAATTTTCCATAGGGAGTGATACCCCTAAAATCGAAATGGGTGTTTCGACTGATGCGTCCGGTAAACACAATGCAAGACTGGTGATGGAAGGATATCTACAGAAGGCTGCAGTTGACTACGAGGAGACATTCGCTCCGGTTGCAAGATTTGCTACCATCAGGACGGCCGGTGTGCAGCAAGGTTTCCAGTTCGATCAAGACGGCGTTTTCGCACGGAGACCTGATAGAAGAACTGTACATGGCTATTCCAGATTGTGTGACAGCATCCCCTAAAAAAGTGTGTCGCTTGCTGAATACGCTTTACGAACCATACCGTGAACTTCTGCGAACCACAATGTACGTGATGCTGTGTACCAGGTCTGACCTTTGTTTCCCTGTCGGTTTTATGGGACGTTACCAACAGAATCCAATACGCACACACTGGCAGTGTCTGAATGCATGAAAGCCACGAAAGTGAAGCATTCGAAGTTTGTTCGTGCCGGAGCGGAGTATGTGTGCTTGAGTTCTTCTGTTTCGGAAGCAGTCGGGTTGTCAGGACTAATGAAAGATTTCCAGCTGAAGCGATCATGGGTTACAGTCGTAATCTTCGAGGACAACCAAAGCGCAATAGGGATGGCGAAAAATTGTGAAAGAGATCGAGGCACATAGACATCAAGCATCATTTCATCAGGGACCACATTGCCAATTGACGAGTGGCGGTGAAGTACGTGAACACAGAGAATTGACTGGCGAATTTTTTCGCCAAACCGGTGGAAGGGGTGCATCTGGAAAAGTTGTGCCGAGGGCTAGGATTGGCCGATTGAGAGGGGATATTGGCGTAGTAGGCAATGGGGCGTTGCCTCCCCCTGGATCGCGTTGTTAGGAGCCCCTATGTTAGTGAAAATTAACAAGTCTGGTCAAGAGCCCGACTCTTCCCTCAACTAGACCCAGTGTAATGTACCTAAACGTTTCAAGTATAGATCCCTATGTTCGCTGTTGAACCCTGGAGTCCCCTGATCACACTTTCAAGAATCCTAAATCGTTCACCTGCCTTTCCTTCTCCAGACGGATCCGTTCTTCCCTCAGCACTTTTGCCCCTCCAACAATCGCTTGTTTTGCATTCGCTTTAATGCTAATTGCACTCGAAGTTTGGCAGTAGAAGTGCTGGATTTGAAAGATCTCATCTCCCCTTGGCTCGACTTTTCAAAGGCAGGAATATCTGGATGATTTTTTTTTTGAGTAGCGTTACTACTCGCTGTAAGATCAGAAACGACCATGGTAAGGACCATTGTCTTCAATTTTTCGGAGTTCTTCGATTTCTCCGCAGTTTTCTTCTGGTTGGCGTTGCTTGACTTCGGCATCTCACTCAATAGTCCTGTTCAGGTTGAACTAGCTCGAAGTTGCTCCATCCTGTTCTAACCCGTTTGTTGATAAATGGGTAAGAACAAGATGCAGCAAATTCGAGCAAGTTCAACCTGCGTCGTTGAACAGGACTAATGTAACACCGAGGACAGTCAAGTAAGACGTTGGTTTCTTACCGCCTTTCTTCTTAACTCTGGTGGCATCTCGGGAAGGCACTTGCTACATCTCCATGAACGCTGTTGGACTTCCGGTTACACTTTGGCGCAAGTGTAGTGGTACCAAACACTGCACCCATCGTAGGCCACCATGCCAATGTAGGAGCAGCATGCTTGTTAATCTAGTAGATAGTTAATTTTCATATCCGCCAAGTAGGCTTTGAAATAGGGATTAAACAGTAACACTTTTGTAAATAAATATTTTGCCTCTCCAAAGTAGCACGGCTGTCCAAGATGACACGCACTGTTATCGGTGTTTATTGAATCCATTCCTTACTGATTGACTCTCTTGTGCATAAAAGTGAAACTGGTAGGTACATGGAATTGCTTCGCGAACCTGTTCAATAGAGTGGGTCATCGTTTATATGGAAAAGTGAAAAATTCAATGGTATCCCATCAGATCAAAGCTTTTTTGATCCCATTTCAGGACCCAAATAAGTGTGCAAAATTTGGGCACGATCGGTTATGTCTACGTTTTGCGCATCGCGTTTGAAGTTTGTATGGGGTTTTACATGGGAAAACACACTTTTTTTTGCATTTCTCTCATAACAAGCTCGAATTTTTCTAAAACCGTGTAACCGTTAAAGTAAAAACATAGCCTAGGGTGTCCTGAAAAACTTTGTCGAAGACCGCGAAGTGATCTGATGCTTATGAAAAAAGTTACAGCGTTGGTATTGCTTGGCGAAACAGCATGATTTTGTTGCTATTGTTATTCCTTTACATGTTAAAACATAAACACATGCATGCGGTTCGTTGGTTATAACTATTTTCACAAGCATCGGATCGCTTTGCGGTCTTCAACAAAGTTCTTTAGAACATCCTAGGCTATCATTTTACAGTATCGGTTAGAAAGTTTCAGACAAATTTTTTCAACTTATGCCTAAAATGCAAAAAAGTATGTTTTCCCATACAAAATCCCATACAAATTTCAATTGCAATGCGCAAAGTCCGCAACCGATCGTGCTCAAATTTTTCACAGATACTCAGGGCCCGAAACGGTACCAAAAAAGCTTTGATCTGAGAAAACGCTTCCGATGACCCACACTACTGTTCAATATTGTCAAAGAATATTATTTGATACTAGCTGTCCCGGTAAACGTCGTTCTGCCTGCCTACTGTGATTTTTGACATGCAGCTTTATAGAAAAATGCCCCACAGAATGGAATTTCAAACTTTCTCGTTTTCGGTGCTTTTTCGGTCGATTATCCCAATTATTTTTTCGTACGAACACGTCGGAGCCCTGCACGAATGAACCACCGAAAGAATTGTATAGATCGGTTGGCCCGTTTCCGAGCCTAT
Organism: Aedes albopictus; assembly: GCF_035046485.1. Lineage (NCBI taxonomy): Eukaryota > Metazoa > Arthropoda > Insecta > Diptera > Culicidae > Aedes > Aedes albopictus. The sequence goes on along the minus strand of NC_085136.1, from coordinate 7,870,198 downwards.
TCGTGACACACAAACACCATTCCATTTTCATTTATATAGATTTGTAAAAAAAAACACTCATATTTTCCAAAGTGACATCCTTGTTCAACGACGTATGTCGAGATGCTTTTCCCAATGATGGTTGCAATCGGCTCTTCATGTCTCGATGTTCTGCATCTCACTATCTTTCCCTATCTCGATGATTTGATCGGTCTCTTCAATCTGCATATATTTCTCTCTGCATGTCGATATCTCCCTATCTCAATGCGATCTTTTTCGTTTTGTTTTAGTTTTTCTCTCTTCTTCTTCTTCTGTATGGCTCTACGTTCTCACTTGAACTTGGCCTGCTTCTCTCCAACTTAGTGTTCTTTGAGCACTTCCACAGTTATTAAATGGAGGGCTTTCTTTGCCTGCCATTCTATGAATTTTGTACCTTGTGAGGCAAGCACAATGATACACTATGCCCAGGGAGTCGAGAAAATTTTCCCGACCGGAACGGGAATCGAACCCGCCGTCTCCGGATTGGCGATCCATAGCCTTAACCACTAGGCTAACTGGAGACCGTCTCAATTGCATCTCCTTTATTTTTCGAAGTTCTCCATTTCAACACCGATAAACAACCATGTGTCTCCATGAGTTTGGTCTAATCTAGTCTAGTCTACACATGCACAACCATTCATTGAAAGAATCCTGGAAAATGATAGAATCGACAACTTTTTGTCATTATTAATGATTGCAGTACATCATAGATGCATTACAAGTATTAAAACGGCCAGGCCTACTATGCAGCGTGATTGATTCAACAATTAAGCCTTTGAGTGGGGACATCTCGTACCAAACTCTCTGCTTAATTGAAAACTAAAAACAAACATGGAAATCTGTAAGATTCCATTGAATAGATCTTTATCCAAATTGCAATTTCGCCTTATTATTCAAAAATCCACGCGAATGAATTAAATTGAAACATTGACAAATTTGAATGCACATTCGAGCAAATGGCATGCTACAATCAGACTCCAGTTAAGCGTCTTCATGAGTTTGTAACTCCAACAAAGGTGGCGTCTTGTAATGCAGTTTTGTCTCTTACAACGGTCCAACACCAAGCTTACGCCCAGCACATTTTTAATTAAAAAAAAAGTTTTGTACGTACACGATTGAGTTCTTTTTATGGACATGATTAAAATCTAATTGAAATGGTTGGAAATCAATCTAGAAAAATCTAGAAATTGGATTGAGCGTTTTATTGCATTGTAAGTCGCCTCCTTTGTTTCAGTATGAACTCATGGAGAAGCATGGTCATTTATTAGTGAAAAATGAGAAGTTCTGAACGACGGAGAGACGCACTGTGTGCGAAAGGCACGGTTTTTTGTTCAGTGTTTAGTATAAATTTTACTAGTCGTGTATAGTCGTATTGTACAGCTCAGCCCGTCCCTAGCCTTAACCGCACATTCGGTGGACCTCTCGAAATTAGTGGGTATTGAAAAAATTGAGCTCGCCAGGGCGTGTGGGAGTGCATTTAATTGAAAGGAAGCGAAACAACAATCAAACAACAACGCTCGGGACCGCGCTCGTTCATTTCGGTTCACGCAAAGTGGGTCCGACGGTGCGGCGGTAAAAATAAACATTATGCTAATAAACCTTTTTCAACGGATCCATCAGCCGCAGCAGCAACAGCAGTTCCAGTGGGCCGGACAGAGTGGTGGGCTTTGCGCGCGAGTCTCGACTCGGTACTTTTTAATATGAATGAGCCGAAGATGAATCATTGAAATAGTTTAGCTCGAAATAAAACAACTGTATAGAAAACAAAAATCGTTCGTATTGATTCCAATTTCTTTTTTCTTATGCAAATTATGTTTGAAACTTGCTCAACGAAGGAGGCTCTGAGTTTGTGTGCGAGGGCGCGCGAGCGTGAACCATCATCTCCATCGTCTATTGGAGAGTGATTCGGTTTTGGCCACAATCAGGAAAAATATTTACATTAATCTGTAAAACAATAAATAAGCCCCGTAGAGTGTGTGTTATGAATGGATATATTTACAAACATTTTTGAAGAGGAAGCTCGGTTTCAGGTGGTTAAGGTAGATCTAGTTGGTGGACGCGATGGAGTAGGAAGAATGAGAGAGAACACTTAATCCTCCGTCGATTTGAAGAGGAAACGGCTAACTCTAATCCGGGAAAGACGATGTGCCAGCCAAGTGAAGTCAAACTAGAAATATAATTATTTTGATCTTTTATTCATATCTATGGAGGCAAAAGCGATGATCGAATTGAATGTATAAAGAAACCAAACATCGCCTCGCCGCCGTTGAGCCAGTAGCTTGATAGGGGGAGCAGGAAGGCTGCTTTGATTTAATTTACTGGCACCCCATCGCATCGTAGCAGGCGAAATCGAACCGGAGGCAAACGAAGCGTATAAAGCATTACTGTGAGCAGTGTGTTTGTGGTAGTAGGCCTGGAGCTATCCCCAAATCAGTCGAGAAGGACTCCAACAGCACAGACAAGCAGACGTTCACCTACATCATTCTGTGAAAATAAAATGCGTTACAAGCGAACTATTCCTATTACGTCCGTTTATCTCTGACCAAGGTGTGCCGGGTGAAGTGCGTCATCCGTGTTGTTTCGTTTGCGTGTGTTTGTTGTCGGTGCTGTGAGAACCAAGTAGGCAGGGCACATGCCATCTACCTACCATCACACCGCGTAGTAGTCATGCTGGTTGCGATGGTGATGATGACGGGCAGAAAACGGCAGGCAGAGTTGATCCGACGCCGGAGATAAGCCCGTACGGGTTCATCGTCGTCGTCGGTCGGATTCGATTGATTGTGGCTAATGTAAATGGGATTGTTTCCCGGGGGAGATCCAATTTGTCAGGTGTTACGCGGGCAGGCTTTGGCGAGATGGCTCACTGTCTGAGAGTCGACCTCGCCTGAGGGGGCACGTGTGGCGTTGTGGGCCGAAGCTGATGAGTGCTTTGCAAATTGAGTTTCAACAGAGTGGCGGGTTTTAAAACAAATGTCAATATTTGATGTTTGTCCCGCCGATACTGTTTTGAAGCTGGAATATATGTTATTGAAATCAATTTTCACAAATTTTTAACTTTATGTTTCTTGCCACATAATGAAGTGATATTTCTCGATATCATTAGTACACAAATAAAATAAATAAACTCCACAAATAGGATAGAAATTCACTTCGTCTTAGGCGCTAATTCCCGTCATATCAGATGGAAAATAACCAATAATTACAGATATTCTAGCTAACTTTTGCAAATGACTTATCAGGTGGAAGAAAAAATATGTATACTATCAATAATCAACCCCTATAGCACTGGAAAGCGAATGATTACGCGAAATTTCACGTTTGCGTATGACGAAGGCAACCGCATCAAAGCAGCAGCTAGCCGAATTCTTCTTTACCACCGTTCAATTTTTACTTTGCCAGATTCACTTGGCACTTAAAAGTTGGGTTTCACTGAAGATGCAAGAAAATGTGTGCGTGAATTTTCTGTACACGCAGATTTTTTTTATCCATCTCAATTTAAATCTTTTTGCTCAATCGTACGCATGATTTGTTTTGGATTGCAAAGAATTTGGCCGACTTTTCGAATAAACATCTACGGTCAAATAACAATAATTGTTGACCATCCTATGGACCATAGTTTCACATAGAAGGTGTGCCAGGAATTTAATTCAGGTTGTGCCTAAAATAGACGTTGACTTAACGGAAACAGAATTCGAGGGACAATTACTCAATATCACTGTTTTTCGTTAATTGTAGTTTTTTTTTACATTAGGGTGATTCACTTAACATCGTAAACCGCTGATTGATTATTATCCTGATTAATTGTCGCGATCACCAAGGCAATATTGGTTTGTTTCACTCGAAATTTCATGGAACATTGCAACATTCATATAATCATGGCTTACGTAGTTATTTAATCTATTTAGTTAAACCCCTTATTAGTTTTTTTAAATCTCGGATACTTTTTCAAAACGACGTATAATACACGCAAATCCTATGTTTTGAATAAGTATCCGAGAAATGTTTCATATCATTTAGAAATTAGTAATTGATATCAAATTGGCCATGAGGAGTTAGGCGTGGGCCAAGAATAAATATATTATATAGGGTATTGGTTCCCTTCTTAAGCATGTGGCTCCCATTTTCATCCTACGAAAAACAAAGGATTGAAACGCTGTTTGTTTTGTTACTTATTTTTGTATTTTTTGTTAGGAGTGAGCACACATGAAAACAAAAAGAACGGAATCAATCGGTGCCGTAATCGCTTGTTTTCGAATAGGATGAATATGGGAGCGTGAGATTAATGATGGAACACATACCCTATTTATTGATCAGTGCTTATATAGACGGGAATTTGATAAAGGATAACGTGCCTCTGGAGCCGGTTCTAAGTCATTTTAGGATGCTCATAATAGTATTATCATAGATTATCGATGTAAAGGCCACATCTCACCTATTTTACGCCACTCACACTCATAATCACTATAGCGTGAGCAGCTTTTTTTTTATTCTCGCTCATTCTCTTCGATAAACGCAAGAAAGAGCGAGATAAAAGAGGGGGCAAAATGTCCCCTCTTTTATCTTTCTCTCTCTCTCGTGTTTGTTTACGAGAGTGAGTGAGATAAAAGAAAAAGCTGCGCACGCTAGAGCTCATAATACAGTAAAACAACCTCCATGAGTCGATATTGAAGGGATCATCGATTCAAGGAAATATCGAGTAGTGGAACAAAAATCTTTTGGGAAGCTTTTTCGGGGGACCATCATAGCAACCCAGAAATTATTTTTCAGTATGAAAAAAAAAATATCTCCTTGAGTCGATATCGAGTCAAGGAACATCGACACATGGAGGTTCGACTGTACTCCGTTGAAGCTGAACGTGATGTACAATTTTCAGAGCATTTGAAACCCGCGAATAGTAACTTTGGTTTGCGCAGACCCGAGAAAAAACGACAGACGATTTTGAAATACAGCCGCTCACGCACACAGCTTGCTGCGATCGCCTGTCACGAATTTATCTGATTCTAAAAATCCTCAATTGAGATTTGATTGGCCATTGGAAACAATTTTACACAAGCTGGATAAGTAGGCATGACATTTCGTTACCTAATCGCAGACCCCGGAAAAATTCGAATGTATAGTTATATCAAAACCTTACGCAGTTTTGCCATCGCTTAGTCTGGTCAGCTTATCAGGAAAGCCGTTCTCACCCATCGGTGACAATAAGGCAATCTAGCGTTCATCACCCTTCTCTCTCAAGTAGCCACGGAAGATAGCAATTTTGTGTTTAATATTTTCATAGGGAAACGTTTCCGTATGAAAACAAACCTATCCTCCTCGGCAGCGAAACAGAGAAAGATGATCAAACGTCAGATAGCCTTATAGTGAACCTTTTGAGTAAACCCGGACCCGTATCAAACATCAACTTTGCATGGTTGTAGTTCGGCATTCAAGCAACATACCCTGTCCACTATATCCACTATCCTTCCGGCTTTGGACACTTTTTGAATATTTACTACAGTCATTGGCGTAGCTAGGGGGTTCCAGGGGTGCCTGGCATCCCCCAAAAACAAATTCAGCACCCCTTAGAATTTTTCCTTGACAGTCTCATAAATTTAAAACTTCACACAATAAATTTCAATATTTATTAAGGGCACATTTGAATAAAACTTAAACACACCCGGAATTACTTATACACCTGTTGCACGTTTTGGCGTTTTGGATATTGGTAAGAACAATCAACAAACTTCTCCATGGAGTGGACCTGGTTGAATGGTTAGAACACGTGACTATCACGCCGAGGACCTGGGATCGAATCCCACTCCCGACAAACTCACAAAATGTGAGTTCTTCCTTCGGAAGGGAAGTAAAGCGTGGGTGCCGAGATGAACTAGCCAAGGGCTAAAAATCTCGTTAATATAGGTAATAAAAAATTCTCCATGGATTGCTTCATTAATACCTTATTATCTATTCAAAAAGTGATTTTTCAAGGCTTCCTTTATGGATACCTCCCGATATTTCTTTAATAAACTTCTCCCATGATTCTCCAGGCAGTTCAGATGGGGTTGTACATACTAGAAATTTCAGCGGAGATTGATCCAGCAATTTCTCGTAGTATTTCTTTCGAAATTCTTACTATGATACTTCTTGGAATTCATCTAGGGATTATTCTAAAAATTTATCTTGGGATTTCTTCAGGAATTCCTGATGGGGTTATTCAGGACAACCTTCCTGGGATTCTTTCAGAAGTATCTTCCGGTGATTATTCCAGGAATTCCTTCAGAGATTTTATTCAGAGATACTTCCAGAAATTTCTTATGAAATTCCTCCAGGAGCTTATATTGGCCTTCCAGCAAGGATTCCAGCAAGTTCTCTTAGAACTCCTCCAATAATTCTCACTGTGATAACTTCAGGAATTCTACTAGAGAAGTTCTTTCGGAAATTCTTCCAGAAAATCATCCTGGCTTTTTTTTTTTTCTAAAAATCCCTTCGGTGATTCTTCCAGAGATTTCTTCAAGGATTCAACCAGGACTTCCTCCAGAGGTTATTTCAGAAATTCTGCAGGTGATTTCTCCAAGAACTTCTATTGGCCTTCCTCCATGAATTCCGGCTGGAATTCTTCAAGCAATTCCCATTATTACTCCTTCAGAAATACTTCTAGGGATTTCACATGGCATATTTACATGCTGCAATACTTTCGGGAAATCTTCCTGAGATTCCTCAAAAAATTCCTCCTGCGATTCTATCAGGGATTCCTCCAGTATACTTCTACCGATTCTTTCAAGGAGAACTGTAGGTATTTCTCCGGGCACTTGGTAGAGGAACCTCTACCCCCCGGCATTCCTGATTCAAGGATTTCTCTAGAAATTACTTCTATGATCCTCCTCTCCTCTTCTTGGCGTAACGTCCTCACTGGGACAAAGCCTGCTTCTCAGCTTAGTGTTCTATGAGCACTTCCACAGTTTTTAACTGGGAGCTTCCTCTGCCAATGACCATTTTGCATGTGTATATCGTGTGGCAGGCACGAAGATACTCTATGCCCAAGGAAGTCAAGGAAATTTCCTTTACGAAAAGATCCTGGACCGACCGGGAATCGAACCCGTCACCCTCAGCATGGTCATGCTGAATACCCGTGCGTTTACCGCCTCGGCTATATGGGTCCTACTTCTATGATACCCCCCTAAATTCTAGGAATTCCTCCAGATCCGCGCTTCCCAAACTCCCAAGATCTGCTTCCCAATTTTGGAAAGCGCTGCTCTATTTATTCCAGCTGGGATTCTTCTAGCAATTCCTGCGATTCTTCCAGCTATTCTTCCTTAATACATTCTAACTATGGTAGTTCAGAAATTATGCTACGTATTCTTCTAGAGCTATCCCTTGGCTTTTGTGCTGGAATCTTTCCAGGTAATCTTTCAGTAATTCTTGCAGAAATTTCTTTGGTTGTCCTACTAGGGATTTCTCCAAGGACTCATTCAGGAATTCCTCATGAAATTCCTGCAAAAAACTCCCTTTGGCCTTCCTCCAAAAATACCTCAAACAACTCCTCCTAAGGTTCTTCCTGCAATTCCTTCAGAAATTCTTACTCTGATACGTCCAGATATTCTTCTTGTGATACCTTAACGAATTTATCCTAGCATTATAGCTGGAACCTTCTCTAAAGATTCTTCCAAAATACCTCTACCGGTTCTTGCCGGGACTTCTCTTGGCATTCCAAGGAATTTTTCTATGGATTCCGATGATACACCCCAGAATCCTTTTAACAATACCTCCTGAGATTTTTCCTGTGATTTCTTCAGAAGCTCTCCGGTGATCCTCCAGGCATTTTTATGGAAGATATTTTATCCAAGGATTCTCTCATAAATTTCTCATGGGATTTCTCCAGGAATTTCAGCTGGATTTCTCAAGCAGTTCCTACTGTGGTTCTTCCAGCAATTCCTCCTAGGACTCCTCCAGAATTTCTTACTGTAATATCTCCCGGAATTTTTCTAGGAATTATTCTAAGAATTTCTCCAGGAATTCCTTCAAAACTTGCTGGGATTCTTCAAGGCAATCTTTCTAGGAGCATTTCAGAGGTACCTTCAGTGTTTCCTCCTGGAAATCCTAAAGGTTTTCCTGGAATTTCTCCAAATATTTCTTATTGGATTCTTCCAGGAAATCCTCTTGACTTTTATCCAGGAACTCCTCCTTTTGGATTCCATAAGCGACTCCTGCTTAAGTGTAGAATAAGCATAAGTTAAAATACACAATAATAAAAAAAACGATTCTTGCTGATTCTAATGTTTCAGGAATGCCTCCTGTAGGCCTCTTCAAGAAATTCTCACGGTGATACCTGCAGGAATTCCTCTAGGGATTTCTCCTGGCCTTTTAGCTAGGATTCTTCTAGGCAGTGTTACTAGGATACCTCCAGAAATGCCTTTGATCCTTCCAGCGATTTTTCTAGTGACTCATCCAGGGATTATTCTAGAATTTTTATTTGTGGATTACTATAGAAATTAATCACGGTATTACTCCTGGAACTCCTCTAGGGTTTCTTAAAGGAATTCCGGTAGATATCTCTAGAGGAATCCCTAATCGAATTTCGGGAATAGTTGGAATTTCCAGAGAAATCCTAGAAGGTATTACTAGAGAAATCTCTAGTGAAATCCTACAGGAATGTACGGGAAAAACTTGTAATTAATTAGAAGGCACAGAATGTTGTTGAGAGATTGATTTGCAAAAAAATCGCGTTCTGGTGGGATTTGAACCTACGACTCCGTATTCGCTATACCGTAGTATGACCATTTCTTTGAGGATTCCTTCGACATGGTTATTCTTTTTTTTTTTTTGAAAATTTCTGCGGTAGTTTCATTAGAATTTCATTTCAGCAAATTCTTTGGATTTTTTTTTGCTTAATTTCAATGGCTATTCCTGTGAAATTATATCAGCAATTTCTTTTTCAGTTATTTTGCGGATTTATTAGGCAATTTTATTGTGATTATTTTTGAAATTCTTTATGATTTAGCTGCATTTATATTCATTGTTTCCGAAAGTTGCTGACTTAGAAAATCTAAAATTCTCAACTGGTCTTGGTCAAAGAAAATCTCATGAAATTCACGAAAAACTCACTGAAAGAATTCCCAAAGAAATTGTCGAAAAAAAAACATCAAAATTACATTAGAGCTTTCAAAGTAGTTGCCAAAAGAATTCATATAAGGATTACCAGAGGAATTCCTGAATAAAAAATATTAAGAGTTTTTAAGGAAATTGGCCAAATCCAATCTCAAAATAAATTGCGGAAATATTCTATATATTCTATAAAAAGAAATTCTCAAAGAATTTTCCGAAAGCATTAAAGGAATTTCTGAAGGAAATTTAAAAAGAACCCCAAAAGTAATTTCCGAAGAATCACCGTGACATAATTTTTAAAGAATCGCCAAAGTTTTTTTTTTTTCAAATAAATTCTCGAAGGAAATCACTAAGAAATTTGCCGAATCAATTTCCAAAGGAATTACCAAAGAAGTTCCCAAAAGTAATAATCGAAGTTGCCCAAAATTTTCGAATGAATTGCTGATGAATCTCCCGAATAAATGTTCAATGTAAGTAACATTGGAATTGCCGAAGGTATTCCGGAATCATCTGCTGCAGGTATTCCTTACATAAAAACTGAAGAAATCTAGAAGAAAGTGCCAATAAAATTAAAGAAGCGATTTATGAAAGACTTTCCGAAGGAGTTTTCGAAGGAATTGGCGAAGGAATACCGAATAGTATAAATAATAAAAGTCCAAAAATTGGACGAAAATCCATAAAAAAGCAGAATGACTTGCCGAAGATATTAAAAAAAAAATGTGTGGAAGTTCCCAGAGCCATTGTCGAATGGCTTCACTAAAAGAATTCCCTAAGGAATTGCCTGAAGAATAATTGGAGAATTTTTATTTACAAGGCGAGGTATATGTTTGGCTGCACGGAGCTGTGGTTATGCGATTAACCACAGCAGGCTATCTGGTGCGTTTATTACTCATGGTAGATTCCTTGGGTGAAACCCAGGAGAAATTTCTAAAGACATCCCATGGGACATCAATGGAGGAATCCTGGAATAAATTATGAAGGAATCTCTAAAAAAACCCTGGAAAAACTCTCTCGGGAATTCTCTTGGGGGTACATGAATACATGCCAGATGGAGTCCTGGGAGAAAACTCTAATCTAAAATAATCCAAGGAAAAACTAATAATTAAAAGCCTGGAAAACCCCTTGAACCAATCCCTGAATGAATCTTGGGAGAAACTCCTGAAGCAAACTCTGGAAAATCCCGGGAGATATCAATTCCATCCTATATGGGAGAGAACCCAGACAGAATCCTCGAGGAATTTCTGATGGAATATCAGGAATAATCGGTAATGAACCCGAAAAGAATTCAAAGAAATCTATGAAGAAATCCCGTGAGGAATCCCTGATGGTATTGGCAGAAAATGTCTTTGAATAAATCTCGGGAGAAATTCCTAAAGAACTCCTGGAAGGAATCAATGAAATACCCCCAGCAGGAATTCCTAGCGGATTTCTTGTTGAAATCCTTGACAGAGTCCTGAAAAATCCCTGATAGAACCATAAAGGAATCCTGGAAAGAATCCAAAAAGGAATCCTGGGAAAATCACTTAAAGAATCTGAAAAAAGCCTGAAGATACCCCTCAAGGAATCTGTAGTATCCAGAGGGACACTTCCGAGCACACCAGACGAATCCTGCAGCCGAACGCACGCTCACGAAGAGAAGCGAGACTTTCTCGCACAAAATGCTTTACAAGACTGACGTTTTCTTCTATGTTGATCGTTTGCTTTGTTTGCCGGTGGTGCATCACAGCAACTGATGCTATATGCCCTATTAATCTTTTTCTCTCTATCTCTCTCAACCCCTACAGAATCCTGGGAGGAATCTCTGGAGGAAGCCTGTGAGAAATCAATGAAGGAATTCCGAGTGCAATCCCTGAAGGAATCCTGGGAGGAATCCTTGATTGAATCTCGGGCAAATCTCGGGTGTTTTTTTTTTTGATACCGGGATGAACGCCTGAAAGTATTTTGAGGATTTTTCTCGTTTTTTAGTCCGATTGTGAGATCAAAACAACCTTATGTTCTCTTATTCCGACGTTTCTATCCATATCTTGTCCATATCGGAACTTTTTCAAAGATTGTACACAGGATGCAGCAAAAGCAGTTCGATTTCCGATGAAATTTCAAGAGAAATCATGGGATCTATCCCTACAAGATTTTCGTGGGTAATTACAATGGTTATGATATCAGAAAAACATATTTACTTCACAACTGACATTCAACTCAAAAACTGCGGACATAATATGAAGCAGGAATTCGCAATGGATGTTACGCCCTTTCCAAATGTTAGTCTAGAATTACGTAATCATTGCAGCAACATTTGCACCACCTAGTGAGCCAATTCTGAAATTAAAAATTCCCCATATACAGAGCCGGGTTCAGGGGGCGATTTAGGTACGTTTCAGGATAGTTCAGCGGTTTCCGTGGGGTTTAGAGCTTTAAAGGAGTTCCAGGGAGTTTCAGGCATGTTCCTAGGGGTTTTAGGGGTGTTCCAGCGAGTTTCAGGGGGCTTCGGTAGGGGGGGTCCTCAAGGTGATTCAGATGCCTTTAAGGGAGTTTCAGGGATGTTCCATGAGGTATCAGGGGCGTTCCATGGGGGTTCGGGGACGTATTAGGGTGTTCCAGGGTTTTAAAGGGGGTTTAGGGGCATTCCAGGGAGTTTCATGGGCATTCCAAGCGGTCACCGGGGCGTTTCGTGGGGTGTCTGAGACAATTCAAGGTGTTCCAGTGAATTTGAGTAGGATGCAGGAGCGTTCCAGGAGTTATAAAGGGGTTTTTGGGGGTGTTCTTGGGAGTTTTCAGGGGTTTCATGTTAAGGAGGCGTTCCAGGAGGCTTTATGGGCATTCCACAAGATTTTTCAAGGTGTCTCAGAGGCGTTTTAGGAAGCTGCATGGGTATTCCAGGGGATTTTAGTGGGTTCCAGGGGCATTTCAGGAGTATTCCAGGGAATTTCTGCGGCGTTTCATGGTATTTTAGAGACAATTCAGGGTGTTTCAGCGGGTTTCAGGGGGTTACAGGAGCGTTCACAGAAAGTTTCTGTGGTTTTCTAAGGTGTTTCAGGGGGACCCAGGGAGTTCAAGGTGCATTCCTGGGGGTTTCAGGCACGTTCCAGAATTTTGCACCTGGTTTCAGGAGGTTTCAGGAGCGTTGCAGGTTTCCATACCTTATTTCACCTAAAACTCTGAAAACCTATGAAACTTCCTTGAAAGCCCTCACGCTTAAACCGTTCAGCACTAAAATGTGTAAGCCCTACTCATAAGTGCACATTTTCCAGACCATTCAAAAATTGTGTATCAGTTACACATTCCCAAAATCAGCTCCTGCGTCCGCAAAATCGTGAAATTCGCATTTTTTTTGTATGGCAATATGGTTTGGTTTACTGGTGACCTTGCCACCAGTCCACCAGTCAGTGCAGGTCTTACCATGACGTACGGTTCCTCTTAATATGTACATAACATATTAAGATTTCCGTCTTCGATTCCTCGAGGGAGTTTCAGAGCATTTTTGGTGAGCGGAGGGAGAAGCGAGAGGGGGTTGTTCTTCAAGGGTATCTCAGAGAACTACAACGAGTTCCTGGGGGATTAATTGGGTTTAGCTCTCCTTTTACATTAGAGTCATTTTTGACCCTAACTATAAACTACGTCAGCGAACTGTTCCCAACGTGATGCAATAGGAAGGGCTAAAGGGGGGTTTCAAATACTTCATGTGGTCTTCACGGGGTCACCGCGTGTTTCAAAGTGTTGCTAGTGAGTTAGGAGATTGAGGGGATTGAATGGGGTCTGAGGCGGACCTCAGATGAGTTTCAGTGGGTTCCTAGAAAGTTTTAGTTAAGTTTCAGAAGTGCTTTAGGAGTACTCCGGGAGATATCATGGGGCTTTGGGAGGATGATAATTATTCATAATAATTATTCAAAATAATGCGATAGTTTACTCACAGGTTCACTCCCAATTAACATTTTGAAAGCCAATTAGTCTTATAGAGGTTTTTAGAGCCTTAATAAAACCTCTCACCTTTTATTTTGGTTTTATGATGGTTTAAGGAACCTCTTCTAGTCTATTTGACTAAAAACTGTTACTAGGGTAGTCACGTGAATAGACTCGATGATCTATACTCGAGTTCTCGAGGATCCTTGAGTAAGATTTCCTTGCTTCCTCTTCGCCTCTCCTCCATGAACATGTCTAAAACGACTCTTCCCTTATCTTCGCAATTTATGACGAGCGCCATGAATCATGGTAAAGCTTTTCAGAGTTTTGAACACAAAACAATCTCAAGTAACATCCGTTTTATATAGGATTAAAAGTTTGGTCTTCATAATTGTAATAAAAAATATAATTAGCAGAGTCTAAGCACCTCTCATTTACTTTCTGTGATCATTCATGGTTCTAGTCAATCTTTGAGATGTAACTACGAATTGTACGGACACCTATTTTCATGTTTATGCTTATTTGTCTGAAACGTGATCAAATCTGAAATATCGCCACACTTTGGCCATTCAAAGGCCACCGGAACACAGCAACAGAAGAACACAAAAAAAAACAACAAAAAGAATCACACAGATCGATCAATTAATTTGAATAGCTTTTAGCGCCTGTTTGTTATATTGTTTTTGTTGCTGATGCCGCGGCTACTTTGACCTGCTGGCCAATGATGATTTGCGTTCGCTACACAAATGCCTCTGTTGGTGCCGCCGTCGGTTACTTTTCGGATCGCTTTTGCATTCGTTCGCTTCCTCCGCACGCTCGCGCGGCGCGCACGGACTGCTGCGATGCAATGGATTTGTGCCTCCTCGCGGATGCTCTGTTATGCGAGCAAGCCAATTATTAGGTACTAGGCGCACAACTCCGCGTTTCTGATCTGAGTTCATGCCTTTCCGGTTTGCTGGTAGGGTAAGCGATCCAGTTTTCTACCCGTTTTTTAGTGAATTGGTTATGCTTTGCGTGGCCGTGAGAAATGTAATACAGAATCTCTGGATGTCGAAAATCAGTGCTTTTCCTCTTCATACAAATATTTACAAACACGATCATACTTACACACATACATACGCACATACATACGCACATACATACGCACATACTGACGGACATTTTCGGAAGAAATGGCAAAGCTCGGATCAATTTGTTCTCCGTTGATGGATTTGTTTGGTCAGTCAGTGGCGGCGGGTGCTGCTGATGCTGACTGACTGACTGACCGCACGATGGACGGCGATGGCGAAAGGAGAGCGGCCGAAAACGGCTCGAATTCAATGAATATTTAAAACAATTATCTCTCTCTCTCTATTTGGCGTTTTCCGACACTTTGCGGTATATGTGGTGCCGTGTGGTGCTACTTTGTCGGCCGGGAGGCACTAATTAATAGTTTGGAGCCGTTTTTATTTCTTATTCATTATTGCCGACGTGGTGCACCAGCGCAGCGCCAGAGCGCTGCGATCTGAGAGGTGAGGCCGATCGAAACCAGTTGATAGAGTCGAATTGGAATGAGAGTTTTTTTTTCTGTTTTCGATTTGAGTGTTAGTTTTTGGTTTGTTGAGTAAACTTCTCTTTCGGACGCATCCTAACAAACTTGGAAATGATAGGTTAGTGGCAGTTTGGTGGAAATGGAAGCCGAATCAAGTTGCGGTATTTCGCCGTCATTGAGCACTGACAGGGTCATTTTCTATTGATTTATATTGATCTATTTAGTTATTTCTTCTCGTGAACAAATTGAGACAGAAGTAGGTGAATTGATCGAACTATCATCATATTTGCTATTGAACTTGTTCTTAATTATTTGTTTTTCAAGCTGATCTTGCATCAAAGCAGAATTGAAAATGGTTCTTAAATTGCATGGTAAACGTATAATTGCAACTGTTTTTTCTTCTTTCGCCAAAATTTGCTAAGTTTAGAAATAGATATACGAACATAGCCTTCCTACGAGCTTCGAAAAGTGGGTAAGCGTGGCCGCTGAATTACAGTTAATTCCATCAATTTAACTGTTTTGTTGTGTCTTAGATGGATTATTTCGCAAAAAAAAATAAAATATTGCTCGCTTACTAGCGCGGTATGTGTGTAGCTAAAACAAAATCAAACGGAGGAAAATAGTAGGCTTTGACTGAATTTCAACCGGGCATTTAGAGTATGCCGACGCACAGTGGTCCAGATTCGGAAACTATCTGGCAAAAAAGTACCAAATCATATTTGATAAGAAAGGCGGAATACAATTAGCTTTTCTTGAACAGTTAGCACAGGTAGTTTTTGTCTGAGAGAGAGGAGACAGCTCACTGACAACCACGATGTTTACATTTCTTCTTCTTTTTTCTTTTTGCAATTTTGTACGCCGCACAATGGTTTGAAAATATATTATTGGCGAAACATGATTTGCAAATTGAGTTCACTGCGACAGAGCATGGAACATAAATGTATTCATTGCACATGTTAAGGAAACTGGCCATAATAATTTTATCATTTACAATTACAACGAACAGAGCGAAATTTCAATAAGATATTTTGGATATTTGGCCACTCCGTATCATCAATGTGCGTATTTCAGTTCGGTTTGCGGTGATAGTTTGTGACAGGTTCTCCTTGACATTAAGTAGCACGCAATCGAAGCCAGCTGTCTCCTCTCTCTCAGGTTTTTGTTATCATTTATTTTTCCGTGCATAATTCCACAGTTTTAGGAAAATATTTAGTGTCTAGATTCACTCATTTCCTACACTTCCCATTGAATTTTGTTTCTTCTAAATCCCATTTTGTAAAAGAAATTTAAACATTTGTACCAGAAGTCTGGAACCCAAATGGCAAACCCATCCTTGAGCTAACTCACCCTAATGTTGAACGATTCTCGCTAATAGTTGAAAGGTTCACTTCGGTATCCGAAATTTTAAGTTGTCTGTTAGAAATCTGTCCAAAGTTTATTTTAAAACAAGAAGTTCCGGGAAGGTTCCAGATTAGTTTTTAGACGTTTCAAGTCGTGCCCTGGAATACCCCTGAAATCCCCTGGAACGCTCCTGCAACCAACTCAAACTTCACAGAACGCCTTTGAAATTCCTTGAAACGCCCCCTAAACTCTGTGAAACTCTCTGAAATCCCCTGGAACGGCGTTGAAAATCTCTGGAATACTCTGACACTAGTTGCAACACTCTGAGACTTCAGGGATGCATTTGAAGCTACCTAGAACGGTCTTGAAATTCCATGAAACACCCCTGGTACGCTCCTGAAACCCGTTGAAACTCTCAAATTTTCCAAGGTGATTTTTGGAATTTTTTTTAAGGGTTCGCTTTACAAATTCCTTTTGAATTTCTTCTGAAGTTCCTTAGGGGTTCCTTGAGAAAATCATCAAGAGTTTTCTCAGGAAATTTCTCGAAGGATTTCATTAGAAACCACACAGAGTTTTTTTTTCTTCTAAAAATCATTCTGAGATTGAGATTCATGGAATTTAATTTGGGTTTTCTCCAGAAGATTCTCCCAAAAATTGCAAAGATGTAGTGAAGCCGGCATGCATTGTTCGATCATTCCTACATGAATTTATACATATTTTTTTAGACACTCTGAATAATTTGTAATAATAATATACGTAAGAAATCTTCCAAAATTATTTTCAGAAAATTCTTCAGGGTTTTTTTCCGAAAATTTCTTAACGAATTCTGTTAGATTATTTCCAGAAAAAACTCACACGGATTTTTTAAAATAGCCTCCAAGAATACATTTGAAATTTTGTTTCATTAATTGCTTTAGAAATTATTCAAATGTTTCCTTTGGAAATTGGAAAAAAGTCCTCAATTAACCAGGAAAAAAATGATTGATTATTTTAGGAAATATGGAATGGATTACTTCAAAATTTCATCCGAGAATGTTTGAAGAAATTACTCCAGGATAGCCTTCAGAAAGTCCATTACCGTCTACCCCCGTTGGTTTGACCTCATCCAATCTGAACACTTTTTAATTTGACCCCCTCTAATCTGCACATCGTTCAAACTAAAAATGGTTCAAACGTCATTCTGATCATGGAACGGGGTGAAACGGAACGCATACGCAAAACAAAACATTAAAAAGGGTTATTATCAGTGTGTTTTTCGATGCTCACAGGGTTACTAGAAGTTCAAATTAAAAAATGTACCCCGTTGGTTTGCATGAGGTGTTGTTCAAACAAACGGGGGTAGACGGTATGAGATTTCTCCAGAAATTTCGAAAATCTAACATGAATTATCTGGAAACTCTTTCATAGACTCTTTTTAAAAGTGTTCCTGCGATACATTCGGAAATTTCTTTTCAGAAATATGTTCAAAATCTTTTCCCCGTTTGCTTGCATGAGGTGTTGTTCAAACAAACGGGGGTAGACGGTATGAGATTTCTCCAGAAACTTCTAAAATCTCACATGAATTATCTAGAAACTCTTCCAGAGACTCTTTTTGAAAATGTTTCTGAGAGACATTCGGAAATTTCTTTTCAGAAATATGTTCAAATCTCTTCCACTGCTTCCTTTGCAGTGCTTATATAGGTTTCTTCTTAAAATTTTCGAGAGATTCTTTTTCAGCTTCTAGAAAAAAAAGTTAATTAAGACATTCTCTCTGTGATTTTTTTTTTAATTAGTCATTAGGCCAAATGTGTTGAAAACACAGGACAGGCAGACCAGTTTAATGTTTGGACTATGTTCTGTCCATTAACGTCGAAAGAACATTCTATTTCTTAAAAAAGAAAAGATAATCTGCAATAAAATATGCATAGAATGTCATAGAAAGTCAAAATATCTTCTAGGACTCTGATTCAATAATCTGATACTCCCAGGGTATCGTTAAGCAAATTCATCCATAAATTCTGTCATTTAGAAATCCCTTCCGGCATTGGATTCCTTCTGACTTTGCTCCCACAACTCCTTTAAAATTTTTTTATGATTTGCTTCTGAAAATGTTGCATAAATGCGTCCTAAAAAATCTCCAAGAATCCCTTTCAGAAAGTCTTCCACGAAATCTTTCTCCATCTATTTATGAAGTGAAACTTGCATAGATTGCTCCAGAAATTCGTCCATGAATTTCTTAAGCGTTTTCTCAGAAATTTTCAGAAATTTATCGAGATATTCCTATAGTAATTTGTGCATAGACTTTGCTAGAAAACTTTCCATAAACTTTCTCAAAAAGTAATCCATAGATCCTTTTGGAAATAAATGCGGGAATTTTTCCGAATTTTTCCCACAGATTTCTTCAGAAAACCAGAGACTTGGAATTGCTTCAGAAATTCCTTAAAAGTTTTCTTTAGAAATTCTTTAAAGGATTCCTGAAGATTTCTTCAAGGATTACCTCAGCAGATCCTCTATATCTCCATTTAGAATTTTCTCCAAGGATTCTCTTAGACAATTTTTCACGAATTCCTTCCAAAATGGATTTTTTCAAAAACCCCTTCCACAGATTGCATCGGAAATTTCTCATAAAAATCTTGCAAAATAAAAAAATATTCCAATGGTTCCTACTCAAATTCTTCCAGGTTTTTTTTCAATATATTCCTCTAGGGATTCTTTCAGCAATTAATCCTTCAAAGAATTCCATCAGAGAAAATCCTCGAGAGGTTCTTGCAGAAAGTATTTCAGGGGTTTCTTTGAGATGCTTGGAAAGATTGTTTCTGAAATTCCTCCACTGGTTTCTCCATGAATCCATACGTAGATTCCTCCAGAAATTGCTTCAGGTTTTCTTCAGTGTTCCAAAGATATCTGTAGATATTTCTTCAGGAATTCCTCTAGAAAAGTTATTCAGGAATTTTATTGAAGAATTTCTCTAAGTTCCAAATTTTACTTAAAATAGTTCGAGAGGCTCTGTTCCACCGCTAGTGGAATGGATTTCCCTAGACGATTTTTCAGAAATAATCCTCCAGGAATTTCGCCGGAAAGCTCTGCTTTGATTACTCTAGGAATTTTCTTCGTATTCCTTTTGGAATTCTCTCAAGAATTCTTCCAGAATTTCCACAAGAAATCGTCTAAGTTTCTTCAGATTTTTTTTTCAGGAACTGATTTAGACATTCTTTTAGTGTAAAAAACCATCCTAGAAAATCATCCAAGTATTTCCCCAGAAAATCTTAAAGCATTCTGCCTGAAATGCCTTCAAAGGTTTCACTTCCAGGAATTGTTCCAGGGATATCTCTAGAAAATTCATAGTTAACCTTCTTCGCGCATTAGCTGACGCTCACCTCGCTGACGTAGTGCACATTTTGGACTCATAATGACCCTAATACACGACGAGGGTAAATTTGAGAATTTTCTCAAAATTTTCGTGGAGATAACCCTAGAAATTAATTTAAGAACTCCTTTATAAAACTCTTTATAATTCCTTTTAAAATTTTTCTATGAAAACCTTAAGAAAATCATCCAGGAGTTACTTTCTGAAAGTTCTTCTAGAACATCTTTCATGAATTGGTTCAGAAATTCATCTAAAGGATCCTCAGGAAATTTTTTCTAAGAATTTCTCTAGTAAAGCTTCCATGGGTTACCTCAGAAATTGCTCCACAGATTATTTCTGATTTTTTTGATAATTCTTAGATGAAATCCTCCACAGATTTCTTAAGAGTTTCTTTCAGCAATTTTTTAAGCAAATCAAAAGATCAGGATTCCACCATAAATGACTTAAAGAATTTCTTCGGAAAATTTTCCACAGATTCCTTCAGAATTTTTTTTTTCAAAGTTTCCTTCAGCAGTTAACTTAAGGAATAACTTAAGAAATTAGTCCTGGGCTCCCTTCAGGCATTCCCTGAAGAATTTCTCTAAGAATTCTTCGAGGTTTCCTTGAATTCGTTCGGACAATCTGTGTGAAACTACTTCAGAAACTCTTCTTGAGATTCTTAAAATTCTTCAATCGCTTCAAAACTTTCTGCAAGGATTCCTTCAGAAATTCTTTCAAAAATTCTTTCATAAAAACTCTTAGTAGTTTCTTCAGCAAGTTTATCTGTGATTCTTTTAGAAATTCGTATAGAGATTTTTCAAGAAGTTCACCAGAGATTTGTTCAAGAGTTGCTTTTGGTATTCCATTGAAAGTTATAGCAGGAAAATAGCTAGAAAAACCTTCAGGGATTCACCCAGAAAATCATACAGAAATTTCTCAAGAGATTCTTGCATTACTTCTACCAGTGGATTAGGCGAGAATTCCTTCAGAGATTCCTGCAAGAATTCAAGTATAAACTTCCATGCATTCCTTCAGAAATGCCTCTGACATTTTCTTCAGAGGTATCTTTCTCTTTGAATTTCTCCACGGGGTCTTTG
Source organism: Aedes albopictus (assembly GCF_035046485.1). NCBI lineage: Eukaryota > Metazoa > Arthropoda > Insecta > Diptera > Culicidae > Aedes > Aedes albopictus. Next base: position 7,849,908 of record NC_085136.1, on the reverse strand, counting down.
AGGAATTTATCCAGAAATAATTCCTGAGAATTTTTTAAGGGATTCCTTCAGAAATATCACAAGAGTCTTTATTTAAAGACCTTTACAGAAGCTTTTCTATGCGTTTTCAAAGTAATCCACATGTTTTTTTTTTTCAAAAATACGTCCACAGATTGCCCAAGGATTACTCTCAGAAAATCCCCCAAGAACTTGATAGAAAGATTTACAAAAAAATCAATGATCTTTTTCAGGAATCCCACTAATCATTTACCTAAGAGTTTCTCCAGATATTTCTCCAGAAGTTTCGCCATAAATTCCTCCTGGGATAACTTTAGAGTTCTTCAGAAATACCTCTAAAAATTATTAAAAATTCTTACAGAAACTCCTGTGGAAATTCTTTTAAGGTTTCTCCAAAAAAAAATTGAGAAATTCCTTCAGAACTCACATATTTCTAGGGGTTTCTTTCAGACGTTCTTTCAAAAGTGGCACAAAACAAAACTGACAATATTATTGAAAGGATATCAGAAGATGGTGTTATTTTTGAAGAAATCGCTCAATAAGATTTTGAGGGATCTTTGGGGGGTTTTCTAAAGGAATCTGAAAGAACTAGTAATCTTTCGAGAAATTTCAGAAGCATCGCCGGAAAATTCCTGAAAGAATCTCCAAAAAAAAGTATGAATAAATCCAAAGCGATTTCTAATCGTGAATAAAAATACATTGAGAAAATTCTGGCGAAACATTCGGAGGAATTTACAGCAAATCTTCTGAAAATTTTCCAGAGGAATTTCTGAATAAATGCCTGAGAGAATCCCTGAATATATGGAGCAATACCTGAACGAAACTTTGGAAACATTCTTAAGAAAATCTGGAATTCTAAAGGGAAATCCTGAAGGAATTTCTTAAAGAATCTTCGAACCTTGGCGTTTATTTTTTTTTTAATTTGAACCTGTTGGAGAAATATTTGAACAAATTCAAACTCCAGGAGAAAATTGTGATAGTATTCTTGGAAGAATTCCTTCAAAAATGTTTAAGATTTATTCAAATGAATGCATCCATGAACTACTGTGGCAATCTTTGAACAAATTTCCGAAAGAACCCTTGAATAAACCCTGGGATAAATTTCAGAAGAAGTCCGTGGACTAGTTTCAAGATGAATCTATTGAGAACTTTTTTGAAAACTCTTGAAGAAAACCTAAAGAGAATTCTTGGAGAAAGTTTCAAAGAAATACATAAACAGGGATGGCTTCTAAAAGGATACTCGGTAAAATATTTGAAGGAATTCTTGCAGAACTCATTCTAGGAAATCCCACAAAAATCTTTTCTAAAAGAAAATTCTTCGAAAAAAAAATGAGAAGCCCTGAAAGAATCACTAAAGGAATATCTTTCAGTGATTCTGGATAACCGCGAAGAAATTGCCAAAGAAGTTCATGGGAAAAAATACATTCTTAAATTTATTTTAGGAGAAATCTTTATACGAGGTCTTGCTGAGCTCGCCATAGGAATTCCTACAGGAATGCCTTTAATTTATAAAGGGATTTTCTCAGAATACTTCTAAAGTAGGAGGAGCAATATTGAACACATTTTCATGGGACGTATCATTAAAGGGAACACCTGAAATTAAGAAAACTGGAGTAACCAGCTCTGATTTTACCATGACAGTACTGCCTTTAAGGATTCTTACAGGACTTTCTGCATTATTTCCTTCTGGAATTTAGCCGAGCGGTTTCCTTGTGGAATTCTTTTATGTATTTTTACGGGAATTTTTCCAAGCATTCCATCAGGGAATCGGGCTCAAACTCATCCAAGAATTTTTCTATAATTTCCTCAAAAAATTTTCCAAGATTTTCTTCAACGATCCTTTCAGAAATTCCTTCGAGAATTTCTTCAGGAATATTCGAACACATTTTTTAAAAGATGTATCCAGAGACATCTTCAGTTTTTTTTTCCAAAATTGTTTCACTAATTCTTCCAATGATCATTCAGGAACTGTCCTCAAGGAATGTTGAGATGTACAGGGGATGGCCAAAATGTTTGGGATAGGCAACTTTTTTTCTCCGACAAAAAATTCAATATGCTGTAACTTTTCAAAGAGTGCATAAAAAAAGCTCAAATTTTGACTGTTTGTCAACCTATTATATGTGCATCTTTGGTACAAATTTGGGCTCGATTGAATAATTTTCGCGTAGTTAGAACCGTTCGGGTAAAACACTATTATTTAGACAACTAATTTTTGAACTGTCATTTCCGAGAGGAAACCATTGAACCGAATTTAATGATTTTTTTTAACGTTCATCAACAATATATTGATACGTAATACGACGTTTTAATATGTTATATTTTCTAACGGCGAATAAAGTTACACCGCGTTGAAATTTTTACCCATGTAGAGGAAAATAAGTCAAATTTACAATACCACACAAAAATTACTAAATGTGTTCTTCTATCAATCTTAATAGGCTCTAATATATATGATTAGAGATAACTTGAGAACAGAAGTGGAAAATCTTTGGATATCAACACTAAAATTTATTGACATTTATGTAAAAATATTACATTTTTTCGAGAAAAATTCCAAAAGTGTCAATCCATGATAACTTTTTTCAACGTTCAAAAAGTACCTATGTTTTAATAGTTTGTGAAGCATTTACATAGTGTTAGTATTCGTACAAAATTTCATTGAATTCGGTTCACTGGTTTCCGAGATATGACAGTTAAAAAATGAGTTGTCTAAAAATAGTGTTTTTCCCGAACGGTTCTAACTTTGCGAAAGATTAATCAATCGAGCCCAAATTTGTACCAATGATGCACATATAATAGGTTGACAAACAGTCAAAATTTGAGATTTTTTGATGCACTCTATGAAAAGTTATAGCATGTTGAACTATTTTGTGAGAGAGAAAAAAAGTTGCCTATCCCAAACATTTTGGCCACCCCCTGTATCTTCTAGGATTTCTTCTGAAATTTTCTCGTATATTCTTCGAGGAACTTATTCTAAGATTTTGTTAAGGAATTTCTTCAATGATTGCTTCACCAAATAACTTTTTCAGAAAGTATTCAATAGATTCCCCCAGGTATTCCTCCACATAAATCTTCAGGAGTTCGTTCTAGGATTCATCTTGATTCTTCTAGGAACGATAGAAAGCATTCCTTCAGGAATTCTTCCACAAATTATTCAACGCATTATTTCATGTGTTCCTTCAGGGTGGCTTCGTTTGATTTCCTTAAGATTTCCTCCAAGGATTCCTCTAACAATTCCAACAAGCGTAGCTCTACTGATTTCTGCCAGAGCTCCTTAAGGAATTTTTTCAAAGGTTTCATAATAAAACCATCCATATACATTAGGTTTATTTTTGACTCAAACCGTAAACTACGACAGTGAGCAAGGTTAAACACTCCTTCAAGGATTACAGCAGCAATTCCTTAAAACTATTCACGAATCACTCTTGCAAGAGTTCTGTCTGGAATACCTCCAGGAATTTCAACTGGAAATTCTAGAAAGGATTGCTCCAGTAATTAGGGATTCCTACCTAGGTCCCTTCAGAAAGTCCTACAAGGATTACATCAGAGATTTCTAGAAGCACTCTTCCGATAGTTTCTCTACGAATTCCTTCATAAATTGGTCCAAAAGTTTAAACAGGAGTAACGTTCAATAAATAATTCAGTATTTTTTCAGAGATTTTTTCAAGAAAATCTTTCAAGGGCACCTTCAAAAGTTTCTTCAAGTATTATTTCGGAAATTCTTTGAAGGATTCTGTCCGAAATTCCTCGATAATCTGCTTAGGGAATTTTTCCAAGATTTTCTTCAAACTTTCCCAATAAATACTCCTTAGGGAACTATTCCACAGGTTTATTTCAAAATTCCTCCTAGGAATCATTGAAGATATTTTTAGGAGTTCTTCTAAGGATTCACCTCTTTTAAGATCTTCCATGAAATGCTTCCGTAAAACCTTCAAGTATTCCTTCAGGAACTCCTCCAAGAATTCTCACTAAGATTTTCCACAAGGGTTTTCTTAGGACTTGCTCCATAAATATTTCAGGCATGTATAAATTAAGGTTTCTACTAGTTTTTCTGAAAACCATACCACTGTGCAAAAACAATGGGAACGATGCCGCTGCCGCCATATTAAAGAGCGGCTCTCGCGTTCGCGGCCTACTACTACTGCTGGCTGCCTCTGGCTTCAAAGGCCGCGGGCCCGCGGAGGTGATGCGGCATTTCACCTACTATTTACCTTTACAAAAGCGAGCGCGCACGCAGGAAAAACATATACGAACAACAAAAAAAGCCGCCCGCAAATCGATTCGATACCAAAATGATCGGCGGCCGCCGCCGTTTCGATTAAAATGGTCCGATCCGGACGGACCGCCGCGGCGGAGAGTCGAATATAGGGAAAACGGCGCAATGCTTTTATTTTTGTCGGTTGGGATAAATTTGGCCGCGGTGGAGGCGCTAGTCTGTTGGATTTGTAGGTTATACAATCCGAGTGTTGTGCCTGTGTATGAATTCAGATAATTCGCCCAATTAGCAGTGCGATTTTGTTTTCTGAACGAATGTTTCTCCCTGGCGATAGTGGATAATAGAAATTAAAACGGTTTGTGAGCTACCACTTTTTTCGGTTTCTCACTATTTGAAACCGATTTTTTTTTGTTGCCAAAGTTCACGCTGTTTTTTTTCTGTTATCGAATTGAGGTTTGATTGATGTTTTGCCGCTGAAGCTAATCTTTCATTTCGTTGGAAATTAGTTTGAAAATAGATCAATTTGACTGATAATTATTGACATGTTCAACCGAGCTTTTCGAGGCAAATGTAATAAGATTGAACGGTATTTCAAACTGGATTATCGGGCGGATAGAAATAGATTTTTAGGTTGCATCACTGCAAAACAAATCTTATGATTTATCATCAATTTAGGTGGACTTCATTTGACGTACAAATTGCGACTTTTGCACGCAGCAAACTTTGCAGTGTAGTTGTCAGTTTAGAACAGCAACCTCAAGCAGGGCTTGCTGAGATTTCGTTAGTCGCTGATGGCGGCCAAGCAGAACCCCGATTAACTCAACTGCGGTGACAGCAGAGCCCGTGCAGCTGAAGATGACGAACTCTACCCAGACGGAGACCTTTCCATTCGCGGGTGTCCCTCGCTTATTACAAGCGATCGCAGAAGTGTGCGAGGCAACCGTCAGGAATGAAGCTACCGGGCGGCGCTGGCGAGGCCAGGACTCAAGAGATAATTAACTCTAAAAGAAGAGGGCAGTATCGTCGATAAGCCGGACCCCGACGTCGGACGTCCCGAAAAGCTGGGAACTACATACTTACATTCAGTCCTGGGCACCCACGATGGTGTAGAGGGCCGAATTTAAAGATCTCCATCCTGGGCGATTGCCAGCCATCGCACAGTGTATAAATTCGAGCCAAAAAACGGACGCAATTCAGTTCCGGCCGCTAAGTAAATGACAGATACCAATTCCTAAGCAAAAAACTCCGAGGAATCGAATGGTGCCAACCCCTTTCCTGAAAAACATCGCCAAGTGTCTCATTTTGGCCATTTTCCCCTAAATTTGTCAAAAATACTTGAACATATCAAACTTAAATCCAAAACAGGTGGTCGAAAACTTTAATATTTCAAAAACCTTCATGTTCCAATGACAGACAACTTGGTTTAGCAAATGTTTTTCACTTTTGATCACAATAAATGTCTCATTTAGTCCAATATCCCCTATAAAATGAGAATATTTGAGAATTTCGGCTGAATTTGAATAAAAACCCATACAAAGTCGTTAAAAATCATGCTACCACATGGAGAAACGCCAAACGGGTTGTGTCTTGTCCATTACATTCAGAGATGATGTCCCATTTTGTCCAATACCCCCTATAAGTAAGGAATATTTGTGAATTTCAAATGAATTTCAACAAAAACCATGCAAAGCCATACAAAAGTCGTGATACTGAATGGAGAAACCCTTAACAGATCATCTCTTTTCCATCGCATTCAGTGATGTTGTCTCATTTTGTCCAATATCCCCTATAAAATAATAATATTTAAGAATGTCGGATGAATTTCAATAAAACCCATACAAAGTCGTTCAAAAGTCTGATATTTTTTGCCTTTGAATTTTTTATGTATTTTTAATTTGTAGGGGAAAAAGGACAGCATGAGACACCATTTCTGAATATAATAAACAATAGATGATCTGTTTGGGGTTTTACTATTAAGTAGCACGACTTTTGAACGACTTTGCACGTTTTTTTTGATGAAATTCATCTGAAATTCTCAAATATTCTTAATTTATAGGGGATATTAGATAAAATGAGAAACCATCATTGAATGTGATGGACATGAGACGATAGGTTTGGGGTTTCTCCATTCAGTATTATGACTTTTGAATGACTTTGCATGGTTTTTAATTGTAATTCATCTGAAATTCTCAAATATTCTCTATTTATAGGGGATATTGTACAAAATTGGACATCATATCTGCACGTGATGGACAAGACATGATTCGTTTGGGGTTTTACCATTAAGTAGCATGACTTTTGAACGATTTTGCATGGTTTTTATTGAAATTCATCCGAAATTCTCAAATATTCTTTATTTATAGGGGATATTGGACAAAATGGAACACCGTATCTGAATGTGATTGACAAGACACGACCCGTTTGGCGTTCTTCATGCAGTATCATGACTTTCGAACGATTTTGCATGGTTTTTTGTTCAAAATCATCCGAACTTCTTAAATATTCTCATTTTATAGGGGATATTGGACAAAATGAGACATTTATTGTGATAAAAAGTGAAAAACATTTGCTAAACAAAGGTGTCTGTCATTGGTACCATGAAGTTTTTTGAAATATTAACGTTTCGCCCACCTTTTTTGGATTTAAGTTTGATATGTTCAAGTATTTTTGACAAATTTAGGGGAAAATGGCCAAAATGAGACACTTGGCGATGTTTTTCAGGAAAGGGGTTGGCACCATTCGATTCCCCGGAGTTTTTTGCTTAGGAATTGGTATCTGTCATTTACTTAGCGGCCGGAACTGAATTGCGTCCGTTTTTTGGCTCGAATTTGTACACTGTGCATCGCCTTGACCTGTGGTCAGGTCAAATTTTTGTCGACTTGCTTGATTTCGTTGTTGAGGCTGCGTAGCCATGAGCCTCTGGGTCTTCCTTTGCTGCGATGTCCTGCTGAGTTCCAATTTAACGCTGGTTTGCAGATTTCGTTTCAGCCGTGGTCAACCCACTTCCACTTTCGCTTCCGAATTTCTGTTAAAAACCTATGATGATACCGACGATGGAGCTCCACGATGTAGATCTAATTGTGAGGCCACCATACACGAATTATATACCGCAGGCATCTATTGATGAAAACCTGCAGCCGTTGAGTGTTCTCCAGTGATACACACCAAATTTCACTGGCGTATAGCAGCACAGATTTCACACTCGAGTTGAAAATTCGGATTTTGGTACGCCGACTAATTTGGTTGTTTTCCATACATTTCTTAAACTCAGAAAAGCAGCCCTTACCTTCGTGATCCGTGCACCTATGTCGATCTTGGTGCCGCCGTCGGCCGTCAGCCTTCTCGAGAGTCTCAGCTGGCAAAATCACAGTGTAGGTAAGGCAGCTAAACCTGAACCACTGTGTCGAAGCCCATCAACTGCGAAATTCTTTTGGGGATCTCAAGAATATATCATGCAGAAATTCCTAAACAAATGCTTGAAGCAATCCCTGAAACTATCCTCGGGTAGCTTTTGAAGAATTCCTGAAGTGATATTTGGAAGATATTCTAGAGAACTTATGGTAAAATTTCATGAAGCAAAACCTTTGAGTATTCTTGAAGTTTTTTTTCGGGCAAATCTTTATAGAAATTTCTATCAAATTCTTGAATTACTTCCTTGAGGACTCCATGAAAAAATCCTAGATCAATTTGTTTTTGGAATTTCTGGAGATATCTTCGGAAGCATTTTAGGATTAATCTAGAAATAATTTTAGATTTTTTTTCAGAAGTAATCATTCAAGAAGGAATTCCTTGAGGAATTTTTTTTTGATAACATTGCTTGTAGAAATACCTGAAGTAATCCTCGGAGAAAAATCTTCAGAAACTTATGGGGAAATCATTGAAGATAATGCGGGTGAACTACTTGGAGCAACTCCTGGAGTGATTCTTGGTTGATATCAAGGAGGATTTCATTAACAACTTTTTTGGGCGCTATCTTTAGAGGAATTACTGCAGTAATATTCGGAAGATATCTTGGAAACCTTATCAGATGACCAGAGGACATCTCTAATGGCGGTAAGCTCCACAGCGTCTTAGACGCCAATCACGTATTATCCTCGATTTTCTTAAGCACCAAGCGGTATTATCCGTGATTTTAATCTGAGATTTAACTTTAGTGCGCCGATTTCGGCGCACTAAAAATAAATCTCGGATTTACAAAAACTGGCTGCGTGCGGTAATAAATTAACTCGCATACTGCGATACAACGCAATCATGCTGGAAAACGTCAAGCAGTAGGTAAATAAAAGCAAAAGAAAAATGAAAAAAAAAACAACTGAACGAATTAAACTCTGCGGTGTCGGAAATTTCCCAGCTGCAACGAACACACGCGAAACATGCATTCCCGTGTATGGATCCGCGCCGCGTCATCAACCGTAGAAGACCTGGAATCTTCATTCCCGTTGAAGGTGTATCACAATGTGCATTTTACAATGTTCTCCAGTGTGTGCAACAAAAGTTATTAGATATTTACCACTAGTTTCAGTACTCATTGTGAAATGAAAGCACTACAGAATTGCCTGGCAGTGTATGCACACGGACAAGTATGATTAGCTTAGGTATTCTTCCGCGAATTTCCCTTGGTTTTCCTCTGGAAATTCCAACAGGGATTTTTCCGGGAAATAACCCATTGATTCCTCCTTTGATTTCGACAGAGATTTCTCCGGTAAATCTTTCAGGGATTACTCCCCGAATTGCCCCAGCGATTCCTTAGGGTATTCTATCGGGGATTCTTCCAGATATTTCTTCGGGAATCCCTCCAAACATTTTTTGAGGATTCCAACGAGGATTCCTATTAATTCAACCCGGGATTCCACTGGTAATTCCGACAGAGATTTATCTGGGAAAATTTCAGGGATTGCTTCGGAAATTCCCCCACAGATTTCTCCGAGAATTCCCCAGGGATTCATCCGCGAATTCTCTCAGAAATTCCCCAAGAAATTCCTCCAGTAATTCTTCCATTGAATCCTCTAGGAATTCCTTTGGTAACTCTTCTTGGATTTCCTTCGGTAATTCTTTTTAGAATTCCATTGGGGATTCCTCCACAAACTCCTTCGGGTATTCCTAGAAGAATGCCTTCGGAGATCCCTCCAGGAATTCCTTCAGGAATTCTTTCGAATATTCCTTCAGAAAATATTTCGGGGATTTCTCTACGAATTCGTTTAAAGATTCCTCCAGGAATTCTTTCACAGATTTTTTCAGGAATTCCCACGGGGGTACCGCCGAGGATTTCTCCAGAAATTCCTTTGTTGGTTTTGTTCAGGAATTCTATCGGAGATTCATCCACGAATTTCTTCGGGAATTCCTCCAGAAATTACTTCGGAGATTCCTCCAGGAATTCCTTCGGAGATTCCTCCAGGAACTCCCTTGGGTATTATTGCAGGAATTTATTCGTGGATTTTTCCAGGAATCACCTCTGGGAATTCCTCCAGAAGCTTTCTGGGGTAATTTTTCCAGGATTTTTTTTTTTGAGGATTCCACCAGGAATTGCTTCGGGGATTCGTCCAGAAATCCTTTCGGGGATTCCACCAAGGCTTCGGAGATTCCTCCAGGAATTCCTTACGGGACTTCTCCAAAAGTTTCTTCGGGAATTCCTCCAGAATTTTTTTCGTGGATTCCATCAGGAATTGCTTTGAGGATTCTTCCAGGAATTCCTTCGGGAATTCCTCCAAGAATTTCTTAGAAGATTCCTCTATAAAATCCTTCGGGAATTCCATTAGGAATTGCTTCGGGGATTCCTCCAGGAATTCCTTCGAGGGCCCACTTAAGAATTTCTTCGGGGATTCTACCAGAGATTCCTTCCAGGAATTACTTCGAGGACTCCTACAAGGATTTCTTCGATGATCCTCCAGAAATTCTTTTGGAAATTCCTTCAGGAAATTCTTCGGGGATTCTTCCAGGAATTTCTTAGGGGATTCTTAAAGGAATTTCCTCGGGAATTCCTCCAGAAATTTTGTCGGGGATTTCAACAGGGATTGCTTCCGGTATTCCTCCAGGAGTTTCTTCGGGGATTCCTCCAGGAGTTCCTTCGGGGACTCCTCCAAGAATTTCTTCGGGGATTCCTCAAGAATTTTTTACGGGGATTCTTCCAGGAACTTCTTCTGGGATTCTTCCAGGAATTCCTTTTGGGATTCCCCCAGGAATTTCTTTGGGGATTCTTAAAGGAATTTCCTCGGGAATTCCTCCAGGAATTCTTTCGGAGATTGCTCAAGGAATCTCTTCGAGGATTCCACCAGAAATTGCTTCGGGGATTCCTCCAGGAGTTCCTTCGAGGACTCCTCTAATAATTTCTTCGATGACTCCTCCAGAAATTCCTTCGGGGATTCTTCCAGGAAATTCTTCGGGGAATCCTCCAGGAATTTCTTTGGCGATTCTTTCAGGAATTTTTTATAGGATTTTCTTCGGGAATCCCCCAAGGAATTGCTTCGAGGATTCCTCCTGGAGTTCCTTCGAGGACACCTCCAAAAATTTCTTCGGGGTTTCATCCAGAAACTCTTTTGGAGATTCCACCACGAATTGTTTCGGTGATACCTCCAGGAATTCCTTCGGGGTTTCCTCCAAGAATTTCTTCGATGATTCCTCCAGATACTCTTTCAAGGATTTCTCCAGGAAATTCTTTCGGGGCTTCCACCAAGAATTGCTTCAGGGATTCCACCAGGAGTTCGTTCGGGGACTCCTCCAAGATTTTTTCGGGGATTCCTCCAGAAATTCTTTCGGGGATTCACCTCGAATTGCTTCGGGTTTACCTCCAGGAATTCCTTCGGAAACACGTCCAAGAATTTCTTCGGGGATTCCTCCAGGAATTTCTTCGGAAATTCCTACAGGAATTTCCTTGGGAATTCCTTCGGAGATTTTTTCGGGAAGATTCCTCCAGGAATTCCTTCGGGAATTCCTCCAATATTTTTTTTCGGGAATTCCTCCTGGAATTTCTTCGGGAATTCATCCAGATTTTTTTTCCGGAAATTCTTCCTAGCATTCCTTCGGGAAATCACCCAGAAATTTCTTCGGGAGTACCTCCAGTAATTTCTCTGGGAATTCCTGCTGGAATTATTTCGGGAATTCCCCCAAGAATTCCTTCGGAATTCCTCCAGGAGTTTCTCCAGGAATTTCTCCGATGGAATTTCTAAAGAAATTCCCATAAGAATTCCGGAAGGAATCCCCGAAGGCATTCCTGGAGGAACTTCCAAAACAATTCCTGGAGGAATTCCCGAAGGAACTCCTGCATTAAATCCTGAAAGAATTGCAGGAGGAATTCCCGAAGGAATGACAGAAAACAGGAAAAAAGGAATTTTTGGAGGAATCTCCGAAGGAATTCCTGAAGGAATCCTCGATGGAATTCCTGAAAGAATACCCGAATGAATTCCTAAACGAATTCACGTAAGTATTCCTGGAGTAAAATAACCGAAAAATAACCGAAGGAACTACTAGAAGAATTACCGAAGAAATTCCTAGATGAATCATCGGGGGAATTACAGGAGGCAGTGGCGCAGCCATAAATTTCCTCTGGGAAAGGTTTCCGACTATCAATGAGTTCCAGGAAAAGCCCATGAAGGAATTCCTTGAAAAATACCCAAAGGAATTCCTGGTGGAATACCAAAAAGAATTTGTGGAGGAATCCCGATGGAATTCCTGGAAGAGTCCGCAAAGGAATTCCAGGAGAATCCTCAAACGAATTCGTGGAGAAATCTGCAAAGTTCTAAGAGGAATTTCTGAAGGAACTCCCAGAAAAAAAATGGAAGAAGGAATTCCCAAAGAAATTTCTGGAGGGATCCCCAATGAAAATTCGAGAAATTCCTTGGGTTATTTTAAGAAGAGTAAACGGACAATTTTCTAGAGAAATTTCCGTAGGAATTTCTGGTGGAGTTCCCGGAGGAGATTTTAGAGCGATTTCCGGAGGAGTTACGGAGGGATTCCGAAGATTTATTTTTTTTGAGAAATTCACTAAGAAATTTCTGAGGAAGTCACTGCAGGAGTTACCGGAAGAGTTTCTGATGGAATTTCCGGTGGGTGAGTTTTCAGATGAGTTTTTGAAGGAATTTATTGAGGAATTGCTTTAACAATTTGCGGAAGAATTTGTGAAAGAATTCTCAGAGGAATTTCTGAAGGAATTCCCAGAAGAACTTCTGCAGGAATTCCTGGTGAAATTTCTGAATGAATTCCTTACGAAATTTCCAGAAAAAAGCCAAAGAACTATCTGGAGGTATTCCCGGAGGAATTCCTGGAAGAACTCCCTGAGGAATTTTCGAAAAAATCTGGAGAAATTCCTGAAGAAATTTCTTGAGGAATTTCTGAAGGAACAACCGGCGGATTTTTTGGAGGAATTCCTGGAATAATTTCGGGAGGTATTCTCAGAGAATTTTCTAGAGGTATTCCCAAAGTGAATTCTGAAGAAATTTATTTGGATTTCTGGATTAATTCCCGGAAGAATTTCTGGACGAATTTACGGAAGAATTTCTAGAGGAATTCCCATCAGAAAATCTTGAGAATTTTCAGGAAGAATTTTTGGATCAATTCCCGGAAGAATTTCTCGAGGTATTTCTTGAGGATGAGATTCCATAGAATTTCCATAGAAATTTTGACTCACAGAATGAATTGTGTTTTGATGAACTCCGGGAACTTGGATGCACTTCTGTAGGAAATTTCACAACAATAATTTACGGAAAATTTGGTAATCCCTCGGAGAATAAGTAGGAAAATCGGAACGAATTTTGTGCAGTAATTTTTGGCAGGAATATCCAGGAAACTAATCCGGAAAACTGACAGCGGTGAGGCAGTCTGATAATGTCCACTTATCCTTGGTGGGTATTTCAGAACTGCGATATGTATCCAACGGTCATCGCGCAATTCCCGCCACAGCCCAATCTAGGCAAAGAAACTCGAAATGGCACGGGTTGGCATCCTCGAAGGGACGTCCGGGGAGTAAGTCCCACCCCATATCCAGTTTCATTGATCTCAGCGTGAGCAACCAGGGCAACTTTCAACAGAACCGCAACCAAAAAGACCACGAATTCCACCTTACTATGGTGCGGGTAGGCTTCCTTCCAAAAGACAAAAATCTCAAAAAACAAACGACGAGATCCTGGTATGTTCAAATCTTCAGACACCTCCGACGCAGAATTCGCACTGAACATCTGGATCGTACTTAACAATCCGAACGACAGTAGTAGCAGCAAAAATCTGCTAATTTTGTAGGCAACGAACAGCGGGGGCGCCGGTTATCGATTCCCGCGTTCAGCAGGGGAAGGTAAGGATAACGAGGAAGCTACTGGTAGCTCGGGCGCCGGCTGTCGATCACGGTTTATCACGCAGGAGGAACAAACTTCTTTTTTTTTGTAAGAAAATAGAGTAAATAAACACCCGCTGATTTGACATTTCTGCGAGCTGGACTACCACGACGAGCGAGAGAGGATGGCTGCGTGCTTCCTTGGTTAAATCCTCTCTTGGAGCTCTTTGATGCTTACCGAATGGAGTATTAAAATTTAATCTGGATTTTTGAAAATCGGTATCAAATCTCGTATCAACTGCGTTGGTGCTTACGACCATAAGAATCCTTGTAGGAATTCTTGCAAGACACTTTGCAAAAAATCTAAGAAGAGTCTCTTAAAGATTTCTAACATGAATCTCACGAGGAATACCTAAAGGAAATGCTTAAAGGAATGCTTGCAGTCATTCCTCAAAAGTAAATTTTGGAAGAATCTGCTGATGAATCCACGGAGTTCCTGGAGAAATCCTGGTATTTATTTCTGAGGGAAGTCATCAAAGGAATTCTTGAAGATAATTCTGGATAAAACATTGGAGGAATTTCTGAAAGAATTCTTGAAAAAAAATTCTTGTGGACGCTATGGGTACATTTCTGAAGAAATCCGTGGAACATTTTCAGAAGGAAACTTTTGGGAGGAATCCTTGCTGAAATTACATTTTCAAAAGGAATCTTTGGAAGAATGCCTGAAGAAATCCTTCGATAAATCCATGGAGGAAACCTTGAAGACAATCATGGAAGAACCATTGGAGAAGCTTGAAGTTCTCAAGAGAGAAATATTCTGCTGAAATCCCTGTAGAAATCTCCGGAAAATACAGAAATAGTTCAAAGAATCTCTGCAGAAGTCTCCGAAAAAAAAAAAATTAGATTAAATTTAGGTAACATCTGTTAAGTAATTCATGGAGAACTCGTGGAAGAAATGCGGAAATGCTGGAAATGCTAAAATAATCTTTAAAGAGTTTCTTAAGATAATCGTGAAGAAATTTCTGAAATTATTTTCGGAATGACTATGTAGGAATCTTTGGAAGATTTCCAAGAGAAATGTTTCGATGATTTGTTGGTGAAAATCTTAAAGGAAGCATTAGAAGAACTTCTGGAGAAATTGCCAGTGGAATTCTTGGAGGTAATTTTGAAAGAAGCTTTTGAGAAATCCCTGAATAAGTTCCTGCATTAGTCCTGGTAGATATTCTTAAAATTATCCTCTAACAATCTGTGAAGGAGCCTGAAGTAATCTTCAGAAAAAATCCGGATCACGAATGAATACTTTGGAGAAAAGCCATTTTTAAGAGAAATCTTTCGTGAAAATCTTGTAGGAATCCATGTATACAGTCATGGAAGAATCATTGAAGAAATTTTTCTCAAACAATCATTCCGTGAAATCCGTGAAAGAATTCAAAGAATAATCTTTGCAATAATTCCTGAAGAATTATTTGATAAATCTCTGGTAGATATCCTGGAGAAATAGTGATTATTCCTTGGTGAAATTTATAGAAAAATCTCGGAAGAAAATTCTCGAAAAAAGAAACGTAGAACCTTTTGAATAAGTGATGAAGTTTCTGAAAAAATTATAAGAGGAATTCTTGCCAGAAGTTCATAGGAATCTTAAGAAAAATCCATGTACGATTTCTTGTTGAATATCCTTCTGGAATTCTTGAAAAAATTCCGAAACAAATTTCTTAAAACAACCTTTATAGGGATTGCTAGAGGAATCTTTTGAGGAAAAGTAAGAAGAATCTTTGGAAGAGTTCACAAAGTGCTTCTTTGGGGAATCTCCGTAACAAGTAATCTTTGATGGAATCCTTGCACGATATCCTGGTGACCGAATGAGTGCAGAAAATGGCAATTTGAACTACGGGTAAATACCCCATCCAGGAGTTGGAGTCTACTTCTGACGAGGGCTTCTTCTGTAGCTGCTATGCACCTCTGCGGTGGTCGATCGAGCAGTTCACGCAGATGCTGGACTGTATGAAGACTGTGCTGACAGTGCGAAAGTCGGTGGTAATGCCGAGTGACTTCAATGCCTGAGCCGTGGAATGGGGAAGCCGTTTTACGAACCAGCAGGGTCAGATCCTGCTATAGATGTTGATCGGAACGGAGCGGAATCGATCATCGATGTTACCTTTTGTAGTTCTGATATAACAAGTGGTTCGAACTGGAGAGTCGTGATGGCTAAGATACGAGGTGTGATGGCCCTTCCTCACTGAGCTGTCTCCACAGATGCGGATGAGGATCATCGAGGGGCTCTTCCCGCGTCATGATCTTGGCCTTCTTTCGTAGGATCATTGAGGCTGGGACGGTCGATGAGGAGAGGGTCACCGATGAGGAACTAACGGGAATTAGTAATCTGACCTTAAGGTTGTTGCAGAGGTGCTACGAAACGGTTCAACTTGGATAAGTCCATGTATCGTTCGACGGTGGCGCTCTGCAGAGCGATGACTGGGCTGGTTCCTAATGCAAATCCGGAAGATTCGCCAATCTACGAACGAGGAAACTACGACGAAATCCGTTGTTTGCCGTAGGTAGATTGGAAAGTAGATCACTGGGTTGGTCCAGTGGTTCTCAACATCTCCCCTCTTA
Organism: Aedes albopictus; assembly: GCF_035046485.1. Lineage (NCBI taxonomy): Eukaryota > Metazoa > Arthropoda > Insecta > Diptera > Culicidae > Aedes > Aedes albopictus. Next base: position 7,833,823 of record NC_085136.1, on the reverse strand, counting down.
ATACAGCAGGATCGGGTCGTTCCTTATCGGCGGTCTTCGTTGGCATAAAGAACGGCGAGGTAAGGGGCCGTCCATAAATGACGTAGCATTTTCAACACTCCCTCCCCCCTTGTAGCCTAGTGCTGCAAGCGTCGATGGCATCTGTTGCTGAAGTTGCTAGCGGAGAACGTGGTGAAGAAGCACAAATCAATTGATGCTGACTTGGTTGGCGTAGATTCCCGGTTTGGAGCAGGATGTCCAAAGGCAACTGTTGTTTGCCGGCCTTGGACGGAATCGTGTATGGCTTTGATGTGTTGTTAGCACCTGCTCGGCTGTGCGACCGAAGTATACGCCGGTGTTCCACCCATACGTTCAACAAGACGTTTCCGATCCACTCCAATACTACCGCAGGTGTCCATCTCCAGGAATTGTTTGAGTGCACCTTGGCGTAGAGCAGATCACCTTTCCCAAATGATCGTGCACCTTGATGATCGTCCGACGACTGAACTGTTGGCGGACGAAGCAAATCCAGGGTGGTCTGTATCTTGCGCCCGAACATGGCTTCGGACGAAGCTTTGCCTTCCGGTGCTGACGGATTCGGTGACGAACGGTATGTCATCAGGAAGGTGTCCAGTGCTTCTTGGATAGCTCCTCCTCCCTTTCGCATTATCTTGATCCTTCGCTTGAATGTGTCCACGCACCATTTTGCCTGCCCGTTGGACGGCAGGTGAAACTGTGCGGTGGTCACGTGATTGATCCCGCTCTCCAAGCAAAACGGCGACAACTGGCATGCCGAGGCCAACGAACAGACTCCGTAGAATTCCGATGATAGTTGAGGCTTTGATCGACTTGGTTCGGACGATTTCCAACCACTTGGAATGAAGATGGTGTAGGCAACGCATCCGGAAACTGCCTTGAATCACAAGGCGTTCAGCAAACATTATGCACCCTTGAATCGTGGACAGCGACAGCGGTCGAAGAACCGCTGAACCTCTCGGACCGGGATGGCCGTTTTGGAAATTGGACAACCTTGCAGAATGTAGCGGTAGACCTTGCCGAGAACAGGGTTGGAACGGGTGGTTTGCTGAATCGCCCTGAAATGGAGAGGAAGTGCATCTTTTGCATCTAATGCTATTGATCTTACATAGTTTTCGGTGATGACGCTGGCTACGACGAAGTCTTCTTCTGGCTTGACGTTCTGATTGATGGGCCGGGGCAGGACGTTGGCGTTCCCAAATTTCTCAGTGTTCATGTACACGATACTGAAGTCGTAGAGTAGCAATTGAAGTGCTTAACACTGAAGCCGATTCGCTGTGGAGACTGGGATGCCTTTCTTCGAACCGAAGATTCGAAGTGCGTGGCCGGTTTGTAGTGTGAATTGCCGTCCGAACAAAATCTTGTGGAACTTGGTCATGGCAAAGGTGATCTTAAGTCCATCGCCAAGACAGACCGGCTGAATGTAGGCTTGCTCGGTGGTTGTCAGTGCTCTGCACCTTCAGTGACCCATCTGGAAATTTGTGGCTGATGGTCGCTCCAACTCCTACCGACGATGCATTCGCTGAAACCGCTATTGGAAGCTGCGGATTGTAATGCGTCAGAAGCAAATCCAACTGAAGAACCTGGTTGAACGCGGTGAAGGACTTCTCGCACTCCGCCGTCCAGGTGAACTACCAGTCTTTGAGGAGCTCATGTAGCGGATAGCAACGCATGTGCATTCTCAATGAATTTCCCGTAGTAGTTGATCGCTCCCAGAAACGGGCAAACTTCGGCGACGTCGACTGATGCTGGCATGTTGCAGATTGCTTCGAGTTTCGCTAGATCCGGACGCAGACCTTGTTCGTCGATGAAATACCCGACGTACTTGATCTGCTTATGACCGAATGAGCACTTTTCGGTTTTGGTGGTGAATCCGAATTCTTGGAGACGACGTAGAACCATCTCGAGACTTCGCTGGTGATCCGCTTTGTCTACGTCGTCGACCATAACGTCATCGAGATAGCCTAACGTAGGTACATTCTTGCTCAGCAAGCATCGTGTCCATGAGTTGCTGGAATGCTCCGGGTGCTGCCTTCACTTCTGGTGGGAGCCGATCGTACCGGTGGAGACCTCGGCGAGTGTTAATGGTGAGCATGTCCAGGCAGCTTTCGTCCATTTGTACCTGCAAGAACACATCCGACCGGTCGATTTGACTGACCACCTTGCAGTGCGATTACTTGGCGAAGATGTCTTCCGGCAGCGGAAGCGAATAACTAATGTGGCCCGTGGAGTTGTCTCCACAGATATGAACGGCGCACTTGCTTTGCGTACAACGGTAGCTGCCTATTCCGAAAAGTGGATTGTTTCAGCCTAAGCTTGACCATGCATTCGTGCACAGCCCTGGTGCATCGCTGAAAACGCCCGGGAAGGCTGCTTTGAGGGAGCTGACGGAAGTCGAACCTGTTTCCAGAACTGGTCCATTGCCACCGACTGGATATTGAACGCATCTATGAGGTCTAGCCCAAGCAAATTGAGCTGCTGCTGGACAGCGTAGAATCGTAGTGCCCCTTTCCCCTTGATGGTGACTTCACAGCTACATTAGAACTGCAGCTCCAGGGGCTTGCCGACGCTGTTGCTACTTGGACGGTCGCTGGAGTTGATGCAGGCTGGCCGATATTCTTCCCATCACACTGGGCCAGGAACAGAGATTAGCAAGACAAAGCCTCTAGCACATTGGGGGTACGTCCTATCAAGTTGGTGTCTTCGGTAAAGTTGTTGGGGTTTATCTGCGCCTTAAATTGCGCTTGGAATTTAGTTCGTAAAACCGCCGCATAGGTGGCGCTGCGGTGCTAGCTTTTTTATTTTACATCCTAGAGCTTTGGCGTCTTCGCCAAAGTTGTAGAACAGGCAAAAATAAGAAAATTTGTCGAAGACACCGAAACTCTACATAGCTCTTGAAATAACAAAGTTACATTGAATTTTATAAAGGAACGACTTAAATTTGCGCTTTTATGTCATTTTCTTGTTTATCAGCCTACATATTGCCATGGCAACAGAAAACAATAATCACAGTAGTCGAACAAGATCGTACATTTGAGATGTATTTCACTCTTGCAACAATCATGCGTTTTGAGGAATAATACATACATTTGTCTAGTAGAAATTCCTGTTTTAGTGTATATGAGTGATATAGCGTAATATGCACCTTCCTGATTTTGCCTGAATGAAACGCATGTTTTGAAGGTGAATAAATTCACTCCTTTTTTTTAAACAGTCAGGACTGCTACCAGACGCTGCCACTCACTTTGCGCGCACCGTAAATTCCAGGTTGTCGTGCATATAAATAAGTTTATTTTCTGTATTTGCAAGTCTAAAGAGGAGCCTAAACGAATCCAAAAATAAACTAAATCGGATATAAGTTAGCAGAGATACTGTTGTTGGCGTAGAGTGGATGGCAGCGTCTTATATGAGTCCCAACTCTACTTTTGTTTTATCCGTTTTCACGTCAAATCTGAAACAATATGAACTGCAACAGAAAATATGAAAGATTTTTCAGATATAAGTTTCCAGATTATTCATTTTACAGTTTTTGTGTGATTTCAAAATAGCAGAATGGCTAAAGGTATTTTTTTTATTTCACTAATATAGAGATTGGTACCCTTTTTAAGCATATGGTTCTCATTTGCATCCTATGAAGAACACGGGATTGAAGCGCTGTTTTGTTTCTTATTTTTGTACTTTTTGTTAGAAGTGAGCTGAGCACACAAAACAAAACAAAAAGAACGGAATCAATCGGTGCCGTAATCGCTTGTTTTTAAATAGGAAGAATTTGGGAGCGTGAGATTACTTATGACACTTACACCCTAATTATTATATCAAGCGTAATGCGTTTGCTGAGAGATTTCATGAGCATCTTTTAAAACATTTCACCATCAAGGCAATTGATTTTAATATTCATATAAGATTCCACCAACAAACTTCATCGATAGTTTTATTTTTAAGAAAAATCCCGTAATATTCCGCGTGCTAATGCTGCTTACTTTAATCATACTTAATATAATAAATATATTAGTGAATTAAAATAATATACCTTTAGTCCGCTATCTTGACAACTCATAAAGACCATGGATGGATAGTTTGTCAACTTTTATCTGATAAATCTTTCAGTTTATCAGATTCGTTTCTGATTTGATGTTAAAACGTATAAAACAAAAGTATAAAAGATAGAGTAAGGTGGGGCAAAAGTTCGACCTTAGTTGAAAATTCATTTTATTTTTCAAGAAATCGAAGCAAATATAAATAAATGAATACCGTGTGGTGATTCTACCATCCATGAGCTAAAATTTTGCTGAACAAAGTTACGCCAAATATCTTTTCAATTTTGAGTTACAACACTTTTTGTATGTGTGTGTCTAATTCGAACTCTTGCCCCACCACTGGGGCAAAAGTTCGAATCTTGTGTTTGTGATATTTCGCTAACCGTAGCACGCTATTTCGACACTTTGGTAATTGGAATACATAAAACCAGTTAATATTTGATGTTGGAACTGGAATACACTTTAAAGTTCGATCTGGATTTTACCCAAATTAGGGTTAAACTTACTTCGCCAAAAATTAGTAGTTTTCCGCCAAATTCAGATAAAACAACATTTTTTTTAAACTTTGATCGGATTTTCTCACTAATTCCATCATTTTTAGAGATAATATGTACATTTTGCAGAATTTTAGGGTTTTACCTAAAGTTGCCACATGACTCGAACTCTTGCCCCACAATTCGAACTTTTGCCCCACTATGTGTGAAATATGATTTCCAAATGTTTTTTGCAAAAAGTTGTACATGCTAAAGCATCTTCAAAATATACCTAGTTACGCCCCAAAATAAAATATCGGATTCGATTTCATTACAATTCCATTTCATGCGTTGGAAGGACCAACGCATATTACAATTTTTTGATCAAAAACCAACATTTTGTCATAACTTTTCGAAATATTGATCAATTTTCATAATTTTTGGAGTGAAAGACTCTTTTCCAAAAAGGCTTCGAACAACCTTGACACCCGAAAGATATAATTTGAATTAAGCTCAAAAACTTCAAAAGAAACTTTTGCCCCACTCGAACTTTTGCCCCACTTTACTCTACTATAAGTGAATTCACCAACGAAAAATTCGTTTAATTCGGGCAAAATCAGGAAGGTGTAAGGTACACCGGGGCAAGTTGAAACGGGTGGGGCAAGATGAAACAGCGGGTTAACATGATGTTTTCTAATGATGATAAACAGTTTGATCGCCATAACATATAGTTTTTGGTTCAAACAATCTTTTAGCGAAGGAAAAATTTATTATTATTTATTATTATTTATTAATTATACTAAAACAGGAATTTATACTAGTAATTCAAATGTATATAATAAACGCAAGATTGTTGCAAGAGTGAAATACTATTTCAAATATACGATCTTGTTCGACTACGGATTACTGCACGAATTTATTCTGGCCTGCTTACAATTTTGGTGTCTTCGGCAAATTTTCATATTTTTGCCTGTTCTACAACTTTGCCGAAGACGTCAAAGCTCTAGCATGTAAGATAAAGAAGTTAGCACCGCAGCGCCATCTATGCGGCGGGTTTACGAACTAAATTCCAAGCGCAATTTGAGGCGCAGATAAAATCTAACAACATTGCCGAAGACACCAACTCGATAGGACGTAACCCCAATATGCTAGAGGTTTTGTCTTGCTAATCTCTGTTCCTGGCCCAGTGTGCCATGTCTGTTCACGAACCATGCTGCAGACTGACTTTCCTGCGGTTGACTTCCGCTTTCACCAGCCTTCATCGTTACCGGATGTTCTTCACCTGCACACAGCTTGTGTTCGCTTTCTTCGTCGTTTACTGCCTGCTGAAAGACTTGACATTCTTCGCACTGCAGCAGTATCCATCCTTGTGACTGATTTGACTACACTTCTTGCACCGGGTTTTCTGGAACCGGTACTCTTCGGATAGTTGGATTTAGATAGTGGTGGGGCTTCTGGCAGAGGGCTTCGCTGATGAATCTGGGTTGGCAACCACTTTCCCTGGTGAAATGGTCGTTGTTGTCCTCATCTTTAACTTTGGTAACAGCCGTCGATATAGCACGACTGTGTTCTGACGAGAATATCGAATCTCTTCAGCGCTTTGACAGGCGGTGCAGGTAGGCGAATTTGTTAGTTCGAAAGAATCGAATGCCGGAGTGGTGGCGGAAATACGGAACGACGCAACGAGTTCGCGAATGGTTATGTACCGCAGTTTACCGACGGTGGCCGTAGGGCGTTTGCGTCGCTTGGTGACACTTGGTCCGAACGCGAACCTGCGGTATTCAGTAGATTAACCAGGTGCAGCTGGTGTAAATTAATTGGGAACTACTGCTGGTGCATCAGGAGCCGAAGCGGCCGAAATCAGCAGAAGATGCAGCAACAACAACAACTTACTGTGAGGACACACGTTCTGTCCTCCAAAACTGTTCTTAGTGTTCTACAAAACTTCAATTTCCTCCTGGTCTAAGTCTTACAGACTTAAAGGAAATCACTCAAAGGGGCTTTTCCCTCTTTCTAAATTTTTGTTAAAAAATAAAAAAAATAAATAAATAAGTCTAACAGACTTGACCTTTGCGTCATTTGTCAGGTTGGTTTTCGTGAAGGGCTGATTAACGATGAATCAGATGTTTACCTGCGGACAACCCTAGACATATTTTGGGAGTGCAGTGAACCCTAGAAAAGTTTGCTTCATTGATCCATTATTTAAAAACACCGAACGATCAAGTCAAATAAGCTTCGGTAGATAATGTCAGAACATGGTTTTCTGACGAAACTTTTTAGGCTGATCGGCACAAGGCAGGATGACTCGAAATCGAGACATCGGTATTAAACGATTATTCAACAGGGAACCAGGTAGAGATTGGTGACTTCGTAGCTGGCTGCAGGCTTTTAAAAAGACCTGGGAAGCCTAAACGTTCGAGGAAACTGGTGGAACATCGCCCGTGACCAACGAATATGGTGCTCTACTGTAAGATCGAAGCTGGAGTAAAGTAACTTTGTAGCCAACACAGTATCAAAGTAGGTATAGATATGAATATACGGTTTTAACTAACTTTATGATAATATACGATTTTGATTGTTCATTAGGAAAATCTACGATTTAATTCAAGTACCAGTGTCATCTAAGACTTGAACTATCCGTTCAATAAGTTGCGTTTGCTAAAATTCTTAGAAACCGAAAAGCAAACAACATCAATCTTTTTTATTTTCCTAGAAAACATCAACCTGGAAATAGGAGCACCCCACAAAAACCCACTTTCGCAGTACAAAAGCACTGAAAAAAAAAACATATTCCTTCGCTTTTTACGGGTCGTTTACGCGCGGATGCTTTTATTTTTGTTTTCCCGTGCTCTCTCTATTTTGCCAAGGAGGGAAACTACCAGCAATTTGCGCGTCATTTATATCTCGTTTTGTATCAAATTTCAACCGAAAAATACGTTTTTCCTTTGCCTTCCGCTCACACGCTACGTGCAGGCGAGTGCTCCGGGACACGGCATGCTGAGTTTTTATTTTCCATCGTAGTAGCTGCATGGACGTTTGCGACACGCCCTCTTTTTTCATCATCAAACGGTACGGTGTGGTGCTTTATGTGCTGCGTCGGGCACCTATGATGGCTCCCCCTTCCACCATATCGCATCGCATCGTGCTGCGCGTTCTGTGTGAGAGCATTTTTCTTTCTCGCGTTCGTTACGTTTCCACCATGGTGCTTGCTTGTCCCCAGTCGCTGCGTTGGCTTGGCTGCCTGCGATGCTATCTCTCACCTCACTCAAAGAGAGTTGATGTTGATGCAATCAGCAGCAGTCGTAAAACAACATGGAAGGAAACCCATGCACAACGGCGTCTCTATGGTGGCAGGCTGGTAGGTGGCCTGCTTCGATGTTTGAACACTGTTAGCCGAAGTGGTGGGAAACATGAAACGTATGCTTTTCGCTTCGCTCTGTTTGAGCAGCTGACAGTTTTTGTTCCTACCTACCTAGCAAATGGGTGGCGGAGGGTGGCAAATTACCGAGAAAAAAAAATTGGTGTGTGTTCCGACAAAGCAAATATTTGCCCAGCGGTAGCAACAACTTCGAAACCTCTCGGAATACTGTTGGGTTGGCGTTGTTGGTGCGACGCGAAACCGGAGTCGAGATTGGGAATCTCCTCCGCGTTTTGTATGTGTTTTCTGTTGTATACAAGCATGTTGCGCGGAATCGATGCTCTGCTTGAAGTAGAGGGTGTCCCTTTCTGACACAGTATAAGGTGGGTGATCTTGGTTTGGAGACACGAAATACAAAAACATCATGTTTCTAAGTTTGATCCTGCTTTTGTGGTGGATTAGTGTTTTTTTTTTATTTGAGTAGGTATTTTCTATACATTTTCATCTGGTTGGTATATGCGTGGTTTGTCAAACCGTGTATCTGATATGGTTTCAAACTTAATATTATTTTTTGATGGATTAAGTTTCAACTTTGTTTCTGTGATGTTTAGCTTGAAGTAGAACCATTATATGATTTTGAAGCACATAATTGAAAAAATTCAATCATAATTTTGTTATAGCACAGATTCAGTTTTTTTTTATCAAATAGTCTTGATTACACCCAAATATTTATGTCATATCGTTGTTAATTCGCATTGTTTGCATATCTCAAAGCTAAATAAAAATATGTACTATGTTTTTAATTGATATGTTCTTCAGTGAGAACGAAATTGGAATGACTTGACAAGGCTTTTTGATTAGAACGTTTATTAACTTCAACTGCGTAACAAGGAATGAACCATTTCCATTTGTTGGCCGACTTTTATAGGCCACCGACCAAGCTGGTTGCTAAGGTTGCTATGGACTGATGTTGTATTGTTAGGGTAAATAATGAGTTGCTGTGATCTAACATTAATTTCTCACGTATCCTTCTTCACATTTTAAACTTTTTAAAAGGGGTGGAATGAACTAAACTGTCGTTTCTTTCGTTAGGTTGTTTTCAACGGTGTTCTATTTTTTTTTGTCCAAATATATAACAATGTTTTGATACTAGAAGAACTTCTTTTTTGACAATTTTCGAACTCACGGAGATTTCGAGGGGTACTGTACTGCCCTGAATCGCATATCAGTCCCATGTTTGCTAGATTTCCTATGCAAATGAGACAGCTATGCGGTTCACGGCAGTGAAGATAGTTCATGTTTCGGAAGGAATCAACTGGGAATTCCTTCAGAAGTCCGCTGGGAACTCTCTCATGGCTTCTACCGGAACTTAGCAACTGTTCATATAGAAAGTAAAGCGACATCAGGAGATTCATCGCAGCAAGTCGTGGCGGCGGGAGGCTGCATTTTTCCTTTGCGTGACGATTTCACTTCTTAGGGATTTCGGACGGTGAGTAACAACATTTTTTGCAATGACAAAACACGGTAGAATATAATTTATTAGAACAGTACCAAAAGGAATCTCCGAAAGAATTCCAAGCGGAGTTTTCAAAGGTTTTTCAAGAGGAAACACCGGTGTATTTTAGGAGAAATGCCCGAAGAAGTTTCAGGAGGAATCCTTGTAGGAGTTCCATAAGGAACCCCTGGAACAACTCTGGGAGGAATCCCCGCTGAAATCTCAAAAAGAAATCCCCAAAAGAAATCCAGCAGTAATCCACAAACAAATTCCAGCAGAAACCATCAAAAGAATTCCAGTGGGAATTTTCAAGGGAATTCGAATAAGAATCCCTAAAGTAATTCCAAAAGATATCCTCGAAAAAATTCCCGAATGAATTTTTGAAGAAATCACTGAAGGAATTCCAGAAGATTTTTTCGAAGGAGTTGCAAGAGAAATTACTGAAGGAATTACAGAAGGAAACCACGGAGTAATTCTAGGAGGGATCCCCGAACGAATGCCATGAGGAATATCTGAAGAAGTTCGAAAAGGAATTACCAAAGGAATTCCAAGAGGAAACTTCGATGGAAATCCACCAGGAATCTCTTAAGAAATTTCAGGAGAAATTCCTGTGAAAAAATCAGGAGGAATCCCCGACGAAATATCAGGAGGAATCCTCGAAGGAAGTCCAGAAGGTATCCCCGATAGAATACCAGGAGGAATCCCCGAAGGAATTCCAGGAGAAATCCTCGAATGAACTTTAGGAGGAATCTTCGAAAGAATTTCAGGAGGAATCCCCAAAGGAATTCTACGAGGAATCTCCAAAGGAATTCTACGGGGAATTTCCAAAGGAATTCTAGGAGGAATGTTCGAATCAATTCCAGGAGAAATCTCCGAAGTAATTACAGAAAAAATCCCTGATGGAATCCCAGGGGGGAACTCTGAAGAAATTCTAGGAGGAATCTCTGAAGGATTTCCAAGGAATACACGAAGAATTTTCAAGAGGAAACCCTGGATTACAAGAGGAATCTCCATAGGAAGTCCAGGAGAAATTCTCCGGAGCAATTCAAGGAGGGATCCCCGAAGGAATTCTAGGAGAAATCACCAAAACAAAATTAAGAAGGAAACCCCGAAGGAATTCCAGGAGGACTCCTGGAGGAATTCCATCAGAAATCCCTGGTGATAAACCACGAGGAATTATTGACGAAATTCTAAGAGGAATCATCAAAGAAATTCCAGAAGGAAACCACAAATAAATATCAGGAGGAATTGATGAAGGAAGTCCAACAGGAGTCGTAAGAATTCCAGGAGAAATCCCCGAAGGAATTCTTGAATGTGCTTCTGGAGAAATCTCTGATGTAACTCCTGGAGGCATCTGTTAGCCCTTCTGGAAAAATCCTCATCTCAATCTACAATTTGAAAGAACCCCAGGAGCGATCCCTGGAAGATCTTCTGGAAGAATCCCTGAAGGAACTTCTCGAGGAATCTTCTATGGATATCCTGAATGAATATTAGAAGGAACATTTATATAGGAATCCCTGAATATACTTCATGGGGAATCCCTGAATGCTCCTGGAGTTATCCTAAGATCCTCCTTAAAGATTTTCTGAAGGAACTGCTGGAGAGATTTCTGAAGGATCCTTTGTAGGAATCCCTGAAGAAATTCAGGAGGAATCCCCGAAGAAACATCTACAAGAAACGTTGAAACTCCTGCAGTATTCTCTGAAAGAACTTTTGCTCCAATTTCTGTAGGAACTCCTGTAGGAATTACTTAAGGAAATACAGAATTCTGAAGACCTCCTGCAGGAATTCCTCAGGGATTTTTTTTACGGAATTCTTGATGGAGCAATCCTTGAAAGAATTCCTGTAAGAATCTCTGAAAAAATTCCATGAGGCATCCCGAAGTAATTCCAAAAGGAATTCTCGAAGGAGCTTCAGGGGGGATTTTTGAAGAAATTCTTGTAGGAACGTTTGATGAAACTACTTAGGAAAATCCCAAAGAAACTGTTGGCGGAACGGAATTCCTGAAGGATATTCAGAAGGAATCCCTGCAATCTGCAATCTATTCAAAAATTCTTACGGGAATTTTTCAAAGAGTTCCTCTGGGAATGTGTACTACCTTCCTTAAGTACCGAAATGAATGTCATACTATTTTTGAATAGTTCGTCGATTCCTGTTTTCAAAACCTTGCATTCCTTCAAGAGTTTTTAAGTACTCCAGTAATTCCTTTGCCAATTCTTCTTGGAACTCCTTGTAGTTCTTTCAGAAGTCTTCTCTAGTTCCTCTGCTTATTCTTATTGTAACCTCCCAACTGAGCCAAACTGACGATCTGGAAGAGCACCAAAAGTATTTGAATTGGAATTCTAGAAGGGTCGTCCGTCAGGATGAATCTCAGAAAAGCCTTCTGAGGTTTTCTTAGAAATTCCATATTGAATTCCTCCCAAAACTTCTTCTGCGATTCCTACAGAAGATCATTCTGAGATTCCTTAAGACATTTTTTCTGGCATTTCTCCTGGACTATCTTCCGGTATTCCTAAATAAAATCCATCTATTATTCAGAGATATCTTATGAAATTCCTCCTAAACACCTTGAACTTTCTTCCAAGAATGCAGGAGAATTCAGGGATAACTTCTTGAAGAATCCCTGAAGAAATTATTCATGAAATTCCCGAAAAAATCTCAGTAGGTATAGCAAAATAAATTTTTGGTAAATTTCCAGATATATTTATCAATTTGTAATGTCATTAGTGAAATAGCAATTTTTCATGTTTTGTAAAACAATGGTTCCAAGAGGTTCTAAGGAAAACTAATACAGTACAGTACAAAAATTCATGAGAAATCTCAGAAACTCCTTCTTAGGAAATTCCAGAAGAAATGCCTGGAGAAATCTAAAAAAAATCACAGAAATATTTCCTGAAGAAATTCCTGAAAAATCCCTGAAGAATCTCCTCGAACGATCCCAAAGAATCTAGTTTGAGGAGTATGAGACCAAATTTTTGCAGGAAACTGTGGAAGAAATCTCTCGAGGAATCCCAGCAAGCACTCTTGGAAGATTCCCTGAACAAGCTTCAGTAGAAATGAATTCATGAAGTTTTAAATTTTGCAAGATGTGTTCCAATAAATATCGATCATAAGTGTTACCAATGCTATAATATATAGGTATACTCCATTGCACGGTGACGTCATCAAGAAATCGTTCTCTTTTTCTCCAACGGGAAATTAGAAAACAACAGGACCAACACGACACCTGTCAAATTTGACAGGTACTGGTCCTGTTGTTTTCAAACTCTCTGAAAGCGCGAAAGAGATAGAATTTCGCCGTGAGGTGGTCTATTGTTATTCAATAACTTTGCTTCGTATATTTATGAAATTTAGCACGCCGCAAGGTAGGACTTAAAACTTAAAACTTTAAACTCAAAACTCGGGAAATCAAAAGACCTGAAAATCCTCGAAAAATGTTCGAAACATCAAAAATTGATCACTACCCAGGGGAATCAAGTTGCCGGAAGATCTCGGTTAGCGCATTGAAATTCTTTCACATACACGGTAAAAATTCTGCACGCTAGATGTAAGGGAAAAATCCCTTAACTATTCAATGTCGTAATCAACATGATCAGAAGTGCTTTTCCTTTGAGATCGCAATGCTGTCAGTGTTGATTTGAGGAGCAAAACAAACCCACCAGAGAATCAACAGAAAATCCCTTCGATTTGCACTACTGTACAAAGCAATACGATCCAAAGTGAAAAGTTGTTGATTTGGTAATGACTGTTTTGGGCATGAAAGTAAATATAGATGACAGGCGGTAGAAAGTGCTTCGCTTCGATTCGCACCTCTCTAACAGATGTGAAGCAGTGTAAAGGGTGATACGGTCAAAATTTGGTCACACAATTTTTTTCATAACTTTAGACTGCGTACACCAAAACAGCTGATTTTTGTACCAGTAATGCTACATTATATGTAGCTTATACCATAAAATTTTCATTAAAATCGATTGAGTATTGGTTGATATATAGATAAAACCATCGACCTACCTTTTTAAAATTTTGTACAAAGGCGCTCCATAGTAAATTTTCGGAAATTTAAGGTCAGTAAAGCACAATTTTGATTATAGAACTACCAATACTGCTCCGATTTTTATCAAAATTTTACAGTATAGTACTATTATGAAAATATGTTCTTAGTAAAATTTTGAGCCATTTTGTATGAATACTTTCAAAGTTGTAGCAGTTTGAATATGAAAAAACCCAGATAAATCCACCTAGTGGTAATAGTGCCTTTCTCGTCGAATATGTACTAATAATCTTTCCGTCGACGCAATCAATCTTGCCTTAGAGCCAGTGATCAGCCCCAAAATTTGGGGCCCAAATCTCTGTGCTTTGGTAACGGACGAGAAGGAGGAAATGCTCATAACAGCCATCTGGGACTGTACCACCTACGAATTTCTGAATCATGAGAATACTTTATTTAGAAATTCAAGGTCATCATCGAATTGGGGCACTTATTCCTACGTTATCAGACCTTTTAATTGACTGCTTGATAATCTTCACTGGAGGCTGATTCATACCAAGATGACAATTACTAGCCAGGATTTAACTTTTTCACAGATCATTTTGACAAAGTTTAATCTGCACATTTTATGCTATATTTTGTTATCATTGGTTACAAGATCTATGTAAAATTTGTTATGTAGTAATTTGAATTGCCAATGTTATATCACATTCAAATATAAACCACATTACAGAACTCGCTCTCCAGTCGCATCAAAATTTCGTGCAGTAATTTTAGACGCAAATAAAGATTTCAAAGAATGTTCGGGCTGATGCGCTTAAATTTTAATTTTTCCATATAACGTTAACCCATCCTACTGTAAATTTACGTCTCAGGAATCTAAAATTGCTTTAGTTTTTTTAGGTTTTTGGTTCTCTTACACATATCCATCGCTTGCATTGATTTAGTTCACTTTCGTAATTCCGCTGAAGCACCCAACGCTGCTTCTGCAACACCACCGGTAGCCTCTTATGTAGTCTCAGTCTATTTTGTATTGCTTACGAGACCCCCGGAAATAATTCCGGAACACTACCTTATGTTCACTAGTTTATGAAAACTGTTTATCAGGTTACCCGGATTTAAAAACACTACCGGTGGTTACTTCTGTGGACTGTGCCTATTTTCTTATTATCCACGCATCAGGTTACTGACAAAAAAGCGATTTGATACCGCAAGCATGGGTTTGATCTTCTTTTATATATGTCCATTTCCAGTGGGACACTCTTAACCGGTTCCGGAAAATTTACATGGTTCATTTTTACATTTGACCAATTTTGGTTTGGATAATATTCCTATAAGGTTTGTTAAGATCTTATTACCTTTGGCTCTTCCAATCTATAAACATCTATTCGATTCCATTATCAAAACATCAGTGTTCCCTCGTGGTTGGAAAAATTCCAAAATAATTCCGATCAAAAAGAAGGGTAAAAGCTCGGCCATCACCAATTTGCGTCCAATCAGCATACTTTGTTCATTGTCAAAAGTATTTGAAAAACTAATCAAAAATCAAATTAGTAGGTTTATAGACAACAACGATCTCTTGCATCCCTTTCAATCTGGGTTCCGTCGTAACCATAGCACGAATTCGGCCTTGTTAAAAGTTCACGACGATATTTCACGCGTGATAGACAAAAGAGGTGTAGCTATTTTACTCCTCATCGACTTTGCAAAAGCATTTGATCGTGTTTCGCATGCAAAGTTGGTGAAAAAATTGGCGTTTAAGTTTAGCTTTTCACAATCCGCATCTCATCTAATTGAGTCTTATCTGAGTGAAAGACAGCAAGCTGTTTTCCATAATGGTGTTTTATCTACGTTCAGTTCAATCAAATCAGGTGTACCACAGGGATCGGTACTTGGTCCCTTACTATTTTCTCTTTTCATAAATGACCTACCTGGAATGCTGGACTTTTGTACCATACATATGTTTGCCGACGATGTTCAAATATATATCTGTGCTTCTGGTAACATTGACATGAATGATCTTGGCAGAAAAATCAACCAGGACCTCAACAATATTCTTAGATGGTCCCGTAATAACTTACTAGAAGTAAATCCATCAAAAACAAAAGCTATGCTTATATGCAGAAGAAAAAATCCTCCTAGTCCCCCAACGATCTTATTTGATGGACAGATCATACAGTTTTTTGATCGCCTGGACAATCTTGGCTTAATATTTACTGAAAATTTATCATGGGATGCATTTATCATAAGCCAGTGTGGAAAAATTTATCGAACGCTAAAAAAATTGAACATGATTAGTAGACACCTGGATACCCCAATGAAACTTAAACTATTTAAGTCTTTAATATTTCCTCACTTCATTTATGGTGATTTTATATATAGCAACGCTTCCGCTTTTGCATTAAACAGACTGCGAGTTGCTCTGAATTCTTGCGTCAGATATGTGTTTAGTCTCAACAGGTTTGAGCACGTTTCACATTTACAAAATAAATTGTTAGGGTGCCCATTCACATCGTTTTACAATTTTAGAACTTGCGTTAATATATATAAAATTATTAAAACCAAATCACCTCGCTATCTCTACAGTAAACTTCAGTTTATGCAGAATAGAAGAACTTTGAGCCTTATTATACCTCAGCATTCATCACCTTATTACGGCCAAACTTTGTTTGTGAGAGGCATTCACAATTGGAACCTTCTGTCTCCATTGCTCAAGTCAGCATCTTCAACTTCCCGTTTTAGAAAGGGTCTACTCATTGAGATTGTAAGGATGCAGTAAAAGAGTCAAATTGTCAAAGTCAGGAACACGAATTAGATATGTAAGATTTAATAGATACGAGCTATATTTCACCACAGTGTAACACATAAGAAAAGGGTTGTCCCTACGTTACATGAATTAATACAAATAAATAAATAAATAAATAAAATTCCGGCGGGACACCTGAAACCGGTTGTGGAACGTTATCTCAGCTGATTTTCTTAATAACCGTTCATCAGCATATCGAAAAAAAAAACGCGATTTGATGAAGCGCATGCATGGAGTTCGGTTCCCTTCTACATTTGACCGCATCCGGAGGGACACTGGGAACCGATTCCGGGACACTACTAGTTCTCCCAAGCATGGTCTGGGATATTTTTTCTTTGTAACCGTTCATCAGGATACCTTAAATGCCATTTGATGTGTAGCGAATATTTGTTTGGTTTGTTTTTGCATTCGGACACTTTCAGCGAGACACCTCGAACCGATTCCGGAACACTATCCGTGGTTTCTAATGTGGGCTTAGCTTATTTTCTTGCTGATCGTACAAGTTATCGAAAAGGCTACGATTTGATGTGTCGCATGTATGAATTAGGCCACTTCCGGCGGGACATCAGGAACCGGTTCCGGGATGCTACCAGTTCAGATATGATCCGTAAACGGTTCCGTAACACTACCGGTCAGATATAGTGCACGACTATTTTCCAATTTACCGTTCATCAGGTTATAGAAAAAAGCTGCGATTTGATGTGTCGCATGCATGGGTTTGGTTCACTTTTACATTTGGCCACTTCCGACGGGATACCCGGAACCGGTTCCGGAACACTACCAGATTAGATATCAGAGACTGTTTTCTTGTTAACCAATCATCAGGTTACAGAAAAAGCGGTGATTTGATGTGTCGCATACATGGGTTTGTTTCACTTTTATATTTGGCCACTCCCAGCGGGACACTCGGAACCGGTTCCGGTATGCTACCGGTTTAGATATGGTCTTAGACTATTTTCCTGTCTATCGTTCATCAGGTTATACAAAAAGCTACGTTTTGATGTGTCGCATGCATGGGTTTGGTACACTTTTATATTTGGCCACTTCCGGCGGGACACCCGGAACCGGTTCCGGAACACTAGCGGTTCAGATATAGTCTGCGACTATTTTCCTGCTTACCGTTCATCAGATGAACGAAAATGCCGTGGTTTGATGGGTCGCATGCATGGCTTTGTTGCAATTTCATATCTGGCCCCTTCCTGGGGTACCGGTCCGGAACACTTAAATGGCCATAACTCCGGAGCGGCTGGACCGATTCAAACCATTTTCAATAGGAAACAATGGGACAATATTTCGCGTCGATTGAAGCCTAAAGCGTTGAAATCGGATGATATTTACTATCCAAAAGTGAGGTGACATTTTTGTACATATACACACATACACACGCACACACACATACATACATACACACACAGACATCATCTCAACTCGTCGAACTGAATCGATTGGTATATAAGACTTGGCCCTCCGGGGGTTCTATCAAGTTTTCATTTTTGGAGTGAACATATAGCCTTTCGGTACACCTTGGTGTACGAGAAAGGCAAAAACATGGGTAGGAAGGGCTGAGCTGGGTGGGTTTCCGTCGTTAATATTTTAAACTATTTTGAGACCTTCGTGCTACCATACTATACGCGACTTCTCTGATTGATGTAAAGGATTGTGAGTGATATCGATTTCAACTCCATAGACGATGAAAAATCGAGATTTTTTAAAAAATCCGGCTGGTTTTCTCTGAAACAAAGTAACACAATCAGCCACACTGAACTGTTAACCATATTCCAGAGTGAACTGAGTGCAAAGTACTGGGAAATTGTAATTATATCAATGGTTCCAAATAATTTACATGTATACTTCATCTCTAATGGTTAATAAAGGCTTGTAAGTTACATGTGTGGGGAAAAGTTTCAAATAATCTTAGCTGCTGTTTACTTGTGACTAGTTAAACTTTAAGCTTAATTATCTCGCAATTAAGTTTTTGGCGCTTAGTTCGGTTTAGCAGAACCCCGGCCAGATAAACCACATAGGAGATTTCCTTATATTTTCGAGAGCAAAAAAAAATATATGCAATATCACAGGACGTAATAACTTGGAAATGATCCGGCGAGTCAGATATATTTTGGAGGTGAAAGAGTAAATTCCAATATCATAAATGATACTTTTTTTTCACTTGAGCAAAATAAAAGAATATTCACAAACTCAATATTGTTGAAATTTGTACGGCAGTTATTTCGGGAATATCTTCGGCTATTTTTTTGGAACTTACTTCCAAAAAAAACATAGGAATGACATCAGCAATAATTTGAAAAATCTCACAGGTAACTCTTTTGGAAACTTCTTCGATAATTTCTTTAAAAATTCCATCGTAATTTCTTTGAGATTTTTTTTTTAGAATTTATCTATTTTCGTCATTTTTTCAGAATTTGTTTTCTCTGGAAATCCTTTAACGAAATTTCTTCCATTTTTTTGCCATTTTGGAAACGCTTCCTCAATTTCTACTGTCAATTGCGAATTTCAGAATTTCAAAAGAAATTGTCAGAGAAATTGATAAATGTTACATTACCCATTTTTTCATACGTGGCGAGATTGCAGAACACATGCTCTCTCTCACTGCATTGGTCAACTTCTAGAAGATTGTTTGGGCTTTTTGACAATTGCACCAGCAAGTCAGTCAACTCACCCTAAATGCACAGACAAGAGCCGTGCTTCAACTGCTGTGAGTCAGTCACCTCATTGGACGTAGGGGTGTTCCATTTTTTTTTTGAATATTTGAGTGAACAAGAAGAGAAATTTTTTCGAATGAGTGTAATCAGTTTCGTACCTTTTAATTCCGCCCTATGTTGCTTATCCTTTGACAGATACGCGTATTTCGACTACCACTTGTAATCTTCCTCAGTGTCGCGTATCTGTCAAAGGATAAGCAACATAGGGCGGAATTAAAAGGTACGAAACTGATTACACTCATTCGAAGAGGGTTATCTGCTTAGAGGGTTCGAAAAGTCGGTACAAGAAGAAGAGAATTGTTTTCTCGATTCGTTACATTTTATAAAAAAACCCAGATTAATCCACCTAGTGGTGATAGCGCCTTTCTCGTCGAATATATACTCATGATCTTTACGTCGACATAAGCCGATCCTGAGAACACTTATACGCTTAATACGATTCATGTAAAATTTGACCTCCTTATGAACCAAATTGTGCACAGTAATTTTAGACGCAAAAGAATATTGGAAAAACTTTATTCAGTGTTGATGCTTTATATTAACACCACAGGAATTTGAAATGGAGTGCTTTGATGAGATTACTTTGGTAACGATTTTATTCTCTTGTACATATATGAATACTTTGACTATTCCTTTTAATCTTACCCAACGTTTACCAGGCTATCAAAAAAACCACCATTTGATGTATTGCTAACATTGGTTTTGTTCACTTTCATAATTCCACTATTTTAAGTGCCGCATGCTTGGGTTTGGTTCAATTTTACGTTTGACCATTTCCGGCGGACATCTGGAACCGATTCCATGGCACTACTTCTTGTCCCAAATATTGTATGAATATGGCTATTTTCTTGTCAACTGTTTATCAGGCTGCCTAAAAAGCCGCGAATTGATGTGTTCCATGGGGAGTATCCATTAAGTGCGTCACGCTGAAATTGGGAATTTTTGAAGCTCCCCCTCCCCTCTTCGTACGGGTTTTTCCTATACATAACCCGGGAGCATCACGCACCATGAAAAAAGCTCACTTGTAGTACAAAGCGTGTGCGTAGTGTCGCTGAGGGTGGCTGAAGACGCGACTGCTCGAGGGTTAAAATAGCTTGTCACACTTTTACAATCCCCTCTCCCCCTAGGATCGTGACTTACTTAATGGATGGCCTCATGTATGATTTTGGTTTACTTTTATATTTTACCATTTACGGCGGGGCACTCGTTACCTGTTCTTCAACGCTACTGGTTCTCCCAAATGTGCGTCTGAGACTTTTTGCTGACAAACTGTCAATTAGGTTATTGAAAAAGCCGCGATTTGGTGTGTCGCATGCATAGGTTCGGCTTACTTTTATATTTTACCACTTATGACGAGACTCCCAAATTCGGTTCCCGGACAGGACCTGTTGTCCCAAATTTGGTCTGCGACTATTTTTTTTTGCTAACTGTTCAACAGGTTACCGAAAAAGCCGCTGTTTGATGTGTCGCATGCATGGGTTTGGTTCACTATTATATTTGGACACTTCCGGTGGGACATCCGGAACCGGTTCCGGAACACTACTGGTTCAGATATGGTCAGAGACTAGTTTCTTGCTAACCTTTCATTAGGTTATCAAAAAAGCCGTGCTCTGATGTGTCATATGCATGGGTTTGTTTCACTTTTATATAAGGCGATTTCCGACGAGACACTCGGAACTGGTTCCGCAATACAACTGTTAGTCTCCAATGTGGTCTGAGCCTACTTTCTTAATAACTGGCCATCAGGGTATTGGAAAAGCCGTGATTTGATGTGTCGCATGCATGGGTTTGGTTCTCTTTTATATTTGGCCACTTCCGTTGGGACCCCTGGAACCGGTTCAGGAACACTACCGGTTCATATATGGTCTGATACTGTTTTCTTGCTAACTGTTCATCAGGTTATCGGAAATGCCACTGTTTGATGTGTCGCATGCATGGGTTTGGTTCTCTTTTATATTTGGCCACTTCCGTCGGGACCCCACGGAACCGGTTCCGGAACACTACCGGTTCAGATATGGTCTGATACTGTTTTCCTGCTAACCGTTCATCACGTTATCGGAAATGCCGCTGTTTGATGTGTCGCATGCATGGGTTTGTTGCATTTTCATGGCTGACCCCTCCCAAGGGTACCGGTCCGGAACACCTAAATGGCCATAACTCCGGAACGGCTGGACCGATCTGAACCCTTTTCAATAGGAAACAATGGGACTATATGCCGCGTCGAATGAACCATCGGTCATTAAAATCGGTTGAGGTTTACTACCAAAAAGTGATGTGAGTTTTTTGTACACACACATACACACATACACACACACACGCACACACATACACACATACACACATACACACACACAGACATCACCTCAATTCGTCGAGCTGAGTTGATTGGTATATGTGACTCGTCCCTCCGGACCTTCTATCAAAAAGTCATTTTTGGAGTGAACATATAGCCTTTCCAGTACACTTAGTGTACGAGAAAGGCAAAAACTGACCGGGTGCCACTTAAGCAAATATAACTTTGTAACGGCTGGATCGAATTGAATGAAATTTTTACACAAGATTTTGATATGCATACTCCACATACAGAAAAATTTTCATTGAAATCGGTTTAGTATCTCTGGCTCTATAAATAAAACAGTAAAAATGTGTGAATCCTTTTTGCACAAAATTTTAAAATTGCAGATCTCAGGGTTCAAAAATGTCTCCGCAAATACTAGACCGATTTTGATGAAAATTTTATGGTACAAGCTATACATAATGTACCATTACTGATCCAAAAATCAGCTGTTTTGGTGTACGAAATCTGAAGTTATGAAAAAATTGTGTGACCAAATTTTGACTTGACTTGAAAAAATTTGACAAAATTTGACCACCTAAACAAATATAACTTTGTAACGGCTGGATCAAATTGAATGAAATTTTTACACAACATTTAGATATGTATACTTTACCTACAGAAAAATTTTCATTGAAATTGGTTCAGTATTTCTGGCTCCATAAATAAAAGAGTAAAAATGTGTTCTTATTTTTTAATCCTCTTTGTACAAAATTTTCAAATTGCAGTTTTCAGGATTCACAATATCTCCGCAAATACTGAACCGATTTTGATGAAAATTTTATGGTATAAGCTACATATAATGTACCATTACTGGTACAAAAATCAGCTGTTTTGGTGCACACAGTCTCAAGTTATGAAACAAATTGTGTGACCAAATTTTGACCGTATCACCCTTTAGTGGTAAAATAGTTGATCGTGACTCTAAAGGTCCTGGTATCGAATCTGGGTGCGGCTGTACACATTCTTTTTAAATTTTAGTTTTCAAATCAAAACATTGTCAACAACGAATTGATGTGAAGTTACATTAAAATTGCAGAGGCATTGAATGTTCTTTGTCAAATGATATGTAATTGATAACAAACTGATTGAACAGTAGTGCGAATTCAAGTGCCAATCAGTTTATATCACAGTGCAGATTTTTTACCGTGTACCTATTCACAATTTGATTCTGGGCTATTTCACATTAATATCTTATCCTGTTGTGGTACAAATGAATCGATCAAAACACAATTAACGTAGAATCAAATTCAGCCACTTGATGGTAACAGGAGCACAAGAATCCACCTAAATGTAAAAGAATTCCAACGAAACACCATCAATTGGCATCAAATTGTGAACCCAATTTGGTTTCCGTCAAAAGGTGTCGGATGGCAATTCATCCACCCCAAAGTGGGTGCTCGACCGCAAATCGATAAAAATCAACACTTTTCATTCCCTAACACGAACCTCGAACGGCAAGACGACACGACGACGACACTCGAAATTCTTTGTGTTCTGTTCTGTTGTTTGTGATCCGATCCGATCCGATCGCAGTAGCCCGCACAAACGGTTGGTGCCACTCCTAGGTTCCCGTACGTAGCCTGCTGTGCGACCAATTTCTTCACGTAAAGTTGTGTCCCATTGTTTGTTCTACCGCTGGCTGGCTGTTGCCTTGCCACCATCATCTATCCCATCCAAGTAGGTAGCTAGCAATACCAATCGAAATGCGGTGTTATGTTGCTCTTTGGTTTTCCATTCACTTTGCCACCACTATAGTATACTGGCACTGTGAGCGCGATTGTGAGTGAACACAAATTGACATCTAATTGGTGTGTCACACGGCTCTACACTCGAGCGAGACATCCATGTAGGTAGGGGGATTGATTTTAGATGCCTCATTCGTTTCAATCCACATCATTTCTACCAGCACCTATATTTTGAAATCGTTCGACAAACAATCTATGTTCTGGGATTACAACATCTCTCCTCAAGCATCCATTTTGAGCCACATCCCCCTACACATGGCTGACTGGGTCGGGTCGTCGGGTGCTGCGCGCTAAATGTGCATTGTGCGATGTTACCAAAGCGACGACGACGACGACTTCGACCATGTGACCTCGAGCGAGGGTGACTTGGATTGCAAAAATTATACCATCAGGCACATAATAGACTAAACCTACTCGAGTATTTTATTTTCCGTTTCGTCCGTTGGTGATGTTGATGATGATGAATTAGGTTGATGTTTCGTTTTGACTATTATTGCATTGTGTGACATAATGACAAGCTGAAAATAAACACATTGCATTCATTTTTTGCTGTTAATGTTGTTGTCGTTGAGAGGAAAACTGGAGTGGTTTTTAATAAGTAGTTTCCCATGGTGGGTTGCTAATGGCGTGTTTTTAGGTAGTCAGACGATGAAACGATGTCAGAACCATGATTTTCCATGAAATGTTTTATTTATTTGTGAGTATTTATCCACAAGACTTTGTCCACGATGTTAATTTAAAGTTATTTTTGTTACATTTACATACATTTATTTGCATGACATTGCAATAAGGATACCACATTACTAATAATAGTACGCCACTATACTCAGTTTGTGACTGCCACTCCTCGGTCACGTCCAATGCTCGCCAGGCCAATCTCGACCTAGTCTGCTCATCGTACTATCTGCGTTCGTCCTCTTGTGTTAATCGGATCAGTAGCGTGCAACTCTAATTCCTCGCACTACGCTTTCTACAGATGTTTTTTTTTCTCCTGAAAGCGGCTATTCTGCAGTTTCCGCATCCGTTTATAACGTTCTGCCGTTCAAATCCTTCAAGAATTCCTTCAGAAATTTATCCAGGCTGCCTTTGGAAGATCTTCAATGATTCCTTCAATAATTCTTCCAAGAGCTTCTTCGAGAGCTCTCTGTAGTAGCCAGAGGTGTCAGCTTATGAGTTGTATATTTTGGGAGTTTGGACAATTTGAAAGTCTTATCATACCGTGTGCGATTATCATTATTTTAGCGTGCATGAATGAATGCTTGTGAACGTGCTCTCAAAACGCTAACGCTAACTTGACACCTTGCGTGCGAGATGTACCAGAAACGTCAATCATGCGTAAGCATGTGCTGGATGTAAATTTAGATGTACTTCAGTTTAGTGAACAATTTTGTGGCAGATGGACGTATCGTCAGTTGAGTGCGGGAGAACAAATCGGCGGATGGCAGACCAGCCGAAAAGCTCGGATACTACACTCTCAACTTTAATAGGGTCAATAACGGCGTCGGCCCCCAAGAAAGGCGACCATTTGGAATGCGAGAACTTCAGGGCGATCACTATTTTGAATGCTGCCTATAAAGTGCTATCCCAGATCATCTTCCGTCGTCTGTCACCTAAAACAAATGAGTTCGTGGGAAGTTATCAAGCCGGGTTCATCGACGGCCGGTCGACAACGGACCAGATCTTTACCGTATGGCAAATCCTCCAGAAATGTCGTGAATACCAGGTCCCAACGCATCACCTGTTCATCGACTTCAAAGCGGCATACGACAGTATCGACCGCGCAGAGCTATGGAGAATCATGGACGAAAACGGGTTTCCTGGGAAGCTGACTAGACTGATTAAAGCAACGATGGACGGTGTGCAAAACTGCGTAAGGACACAGACAAACAGACGTAACACTTGCAAAATTTCCATCGACCACGCTTTTAACGATCATTTTAAATTTTCATAGTTGTGGCTTTCACAACCAGAGGCGCGCGCATAATTTTTCTATGCGTTTGACGATTCACACTAGCGCCTTCTGTTGGCGATATGGCACAACAAAGAAAGTGATGCGTGCAACTTTTCCACCAGGTGATGGTAGTGTGAACTGGGTGATGGATTTCCATGAAAATCGTTCAAGGTGTTACGTCTGTTTGTCTGTGGTAAGGGTTCCGGGTGAACTATCCAGTTCATTCGAATTTCGCCGGGGACTGAGACAAGGTGATGGACTCTCATGCCTACTCTTCAACATCGCTCTGGAAGGTGTGATGCGACGAGCCGGGCTCAACAGCCGGGGAACGATTTTCACAAAATCCGGACAATTTGTGTGCTTTGCGGACGATATGGACAGTATTGCCAGAACATTTGGAATGGTGGCAGAGCTGTACACCCGCCTGAAACGCGAAGCAGCATAGGTCGGACTGGTGTTGAATGCCTCAAAAACAAAGTACATGCTGGTAGGCGGAACCGAACACGACCGGATCCGTCTGGGTAGTAATGTTACGATAGACGGGGATACTTTCGAGGTGGTGGAGGAATTCGTCTACCTCGGATCCTTACTGACGGCTGACAACAACGCGAGCTGTGAAATTCGGAGGCGCATCATCAGCGGAAGTCGGGCCTACTATGGGCTCCAGAAGAAACTGCGGTCGAAAAAGATTCACTCACGCACCAAATGCACCATGTACAAAACGCTAATAAGACCGCTAATCCTCTACGGGCACGAGACATGGACCATGCTCGAGGAGGACCTGCAAGCACTCGGAGTTTTCGAGCGACGCGTGCTAAGGACGATCTTCGGCGGTGTGCAGGAGAACGGTGTGTGGCGGAGAAGAATGAACCACGAGCTCGCTGCACTTTACGGCGAACCCAGCATCCAGAAGGTGGCCAAAGCCGGAAGGATACAGTGGGCAGGGCATGTTGCAAGAATGCCGAACATCAACCCTGCAATGCTGGTGTTTGCAACTGATCCGGTTGGCACAAGAAGGCGTGGAGCGCAGAGAGCACGATGGGCGGACCAGGTGGAGCGTGACTTGGCGAGCATCGGGCGCGACCGAGGATGGAGAGCGGCAGCCACGAACCGTGTATTATGGAGAAATATTGTTGATTCAGTTTTATCTTAAATTTGATGTAATACTAAATAAATGAATGAACGGCGCCGGCCACGTCCTTACGGTCATCGAGGATGGGAGGGAATGTTAGTAAAACAAACGTTGTTAAAAAGACCGCGAATCGCTGCATCTCCACGTTTGTCTCAGGAAGGATTTTTTGTTAGTAGGGTAAGGTACATTGTCAGTCCGGGAGTCACCTATGGTTGGTGATATGATTTGACAATGGATCAATATACATAAACCGCCGTTAACTACCGACCACTTTTCGATGCAAAAACTAGCCAAAAAGAAAATGCTATCGCGCGTCTTCATTCCACTAGCACTTCATTCCAGAGCAGAAACCTTTAGTCTATTCCACACAGAAATACACTGAACGCGACTCACTTGTCGGTGCCCGGATTTTTTTTCTCGACTGGCGAGCCCGAACTAACACTTTTCACTCTTTTGTGTAAATGCAAAAAATGAAAGAAAATATTTATTATCAACTAAAAGTGTATTGGAAACTAGCGCCGACGGGAAGCGAAAAGTTCGGAACCGAATCCGCCGTCGAAATGCTCACTTCGGAATAGAAAAAGAAAAAAAAATCGAACCACCGAAGCAAATGCGCGCGACACTGGCACCCGGACGAAATCCTACCACACACTCTGTGTTTCCTCAGATATATCACTATAAATATCTCCATAAATTTTTCAGAAAAGGCTTCCTTAAATTACTTCAAAAATCCATCCATGAGTCCTTTAACGATTCCTTTAGAAATACGTCTTAAGATTTGCAAAATCTTTCACGGATCTCTTCAAAATTCTTGATACGATACCTTCGGAACATCTTCCAAGGATTCTTTGAAAAATTCCTCCAGTTATTTCTTCAAAAATTGACCTTAAAATTATGCCATTAATTCTATCGGCGATTCCTCTAGAAATCCTGTGAGGGATTAGGAGAAATCCTGCAGTATTTTTCAAAAAATAAACTATGGATTTCTCTAGAAATTCCTCCATCCTTACGAATTTCCTTAACCCCCTACATCTACAGGACATCTTAAATGATGCTCCATTTTGGAAACCTGGGTCCATTTGGATTCCAAATCCATTCTCCTGTATCTCATGATCATATCTTATTAGAATATTAGAATATGTCTTCAGTAAAGCTCAAGGACTTATAGATGCTGGACCGTTTAATTCGGAATTCCATATATAGGTGTCGATTTAAGCCCACGATGGCAGTGTTCATCGTTATACTACACTAGCCCACAAAGCGACACGAGCGACAAACGTCCAAAAACGGCGGACACTGGAAACAAAAATGACATCACAACAATGTAAGTGATGGGACGCTGGCGCCACGCAACGGGAGCATAACGACATACTTTGATATGACCGTTACAAAGTTCACACAAGGCAGAAAGCAGAAGCCTGTTCTCTGTTCTCTGTGGGTAAAGTGTATACTAATGATGGAGCGTTTGTTTGAAAATTACACACATAGATGGCGCAACTAATCGTGCAAATTTTATATTTCATATATCAGGATTTTGAGCACCTAGAACAATGATATCACCGGCAAAGTTGTTGGGTAGGTCAAGGACTTACAGATGATGTACCGTTTGAACTCCACGTATAGGTGGCGTTACTGAGCACGCATATTTCATATATCTCATACATCGCTGGATTTTTATCACTTAGAAAGATGGAGTCATCGGAAAAGTTGTTGCGTAGGCCAAGTACTTACTGACCAAGGGCCGTTAAATTTGGAAAACCCGACGGGTCACAATGCAATAGCCGTTTTTGCTGCCGTTAAAAGACTGCTAAAGCCGAAAATACTCCTTCTGCCGGTTGTAATACCTACAGTTGTAGCGTAACGAACTATCAGTGTATAAGTAATATATTTCAGGATTCTGAGTTAAAAAACACATGGGGTTTTCGGCAAAGTTGTTGGGTAGATCAACGACTTACAGTTAATGGACCGTATAATTCGGAACTCCACATGTAGGTGGCGGTACCGTGCATGCAAATTAAACATCTCATATATCTCAGGATTCATTGCCATATCTTTCAGGTTTACCCATTTTGAAGAACTAGTTACTTGTTGCGTCGTGGCTCACGCTGTACAACATAGTGACAATGAGTACAACTTATGTGTGGGTATACAGTATGACCCATAAAAAAATGCGAAATTCCATTTTTTTTGCGGTATTTGATGATTTTTAATGAAATAACCCTAATGACTCAAACTTTTTTGGATTAGGATACCATAAGGAGGTCATTGTCATACAGGATCTCTAAATTTTTTGTCAAAATATTCGTTGGTTACGTATATGGGATATCTTATAATTGTTAACAATTTCTAAATAAAATCAAGTTTTCCTCTAATTTTCAGAGCAAAATGAACTAAGATTAAAACTTTTAAACACATGAAAACCATGAAGAAATATGTACTCTTTAATACGCCCATGTTTGAACAATATTTTAAAAATAATTTCAAATGTTTAGGAAAAAAAACTAAAAAAGGAACTACATATTAAAAACCGTATTTAGGATAAATTAATAAAAAACTTAACACTGTTTGAACATTTTTCAAAACAATTTTTTGTCGATGAAGGCATATAAACCTACATTTATGATAGGTACTAAGTACTTAAAAACAATTTCATGCTTAAAACATAATAGGGGAACTCACTAAACAGATTAAATTGTTGCGTAAGCCATGATTTTCTGCTTATTTGAAATGTTTCATGATTTTGCGAATGAAATAATCAAAGATAGCCTTTTTGATCGCGACGTTTAATCAGTTTAATCAGTTTACGCTTTTAAGTGAATCCCCCAAATTTTACTAAAAATTATCATTTGTCAAATAATTCAATTTTCAGAAAATGTCTCTTAATTTATAAGTTAATATTTTTTTCGTTCTTGTCCGACGAACCAACGAACTCCTGAAGACCTTATCCTGCCATAAAAGTACTATTTTGAAAATAAAATTTGATTGAATGTGATTGAAAGCAATTGAAAGAAAATTATATCCTTAAACAACGGCCTCTGGCGCGTGGACGATTTCGACATCCATATGTTCAACGTTATATTTCCAAAGGTATGTGTATGAAATCAGTCTATGTTCCTTTGCCATTACCAGATTAGTGGTTCTACTATACTATCCAATAGATGCATGCAAGGTTAATCAGTTCGAAAACTGTCGCATTTTTTTTTATGGATTATACTGTACTTGAAGAAAAAAGCTGGAGGAATTCTTGTACGAATGACAGGAAGGATATGTAGAGGATTCCTGGCAGAAACTTTTGAAGCAATCCCAACAAGAATTCATATAATTTAGAGGAATTCAATCAAGTATTTTTGAAGGAAGTTTAAGAGGATTTCTTCGAAGTTTTCTCTACGATTGCCTTCAGGGATTCCGAATGGGATTTGCTAGAAATTCTTGCTGGGATTGCTGAAGAAATACATTCAAGAATTCCTCCAGGAATTCATCCAGGGAGTCCACTTAGAGTTTCTTTTAGGTATTTCTGGAGTACTCTCAAAAGTATCAATTGAAGATATTGCTGCTAAAAATAATTGAGAATTCTCAGCAAGAGTTTCCTGAACAAATTGTAGAAGGATTAGCTGAAAGAATCCCAGTATTAATAAGATCAATTCCTATCGATTGAGCCATAAATAAATGAACTAGAAAAAAAAAATACTAATTCCTACCTGAATTCTTGAAGAAATTTCTAAAGTATAAGTTCCTGGAAAATCGGAGTCCAGTTTTTGGAGAATCCCGAACAGCAGGCATCCCTAGAGTGATTCCAAGAATAATGGCTATACCCAAGCAACACGCATGTCAAATAAAAGTTACGACAGCGCAGGATTCAGTCGTATTAACTTCTATATAAAATCTGCGCTTTCGTAACTCCTATACAACATGTGCGTTACATGGGAAAACATCTTTCGAGAAATTCTTTTGAAATTCCTCCATGATTGCCAAATGGTATTCAGTTAAAAATCTCTGCTGAGATACTTCCAGCGCTACTGGGATACTTTCCAAGGGTTCCTCCGATCTACAAGGATTTGTTTTGCAATACCTCCAGGAATTCTTGATACGATTCCTTTATGAACTCCTGCAAGGATTTATCCAAGCAATCTTGCTGAGATTTCTCAAGTATTTGCAGGTATTTATACATTTATTGCTCTTAGGAATCATCCAGGAATTGCTTAAATAATGCCAACAAGTCTTCTTAGAGGATTTCCACCACGAATGCCTGGAGAAATTCCAGCAGCATTGCAAGAGCAATTTCACCAAAAAATCGCAAAGAAATAGGATTTCCAGTAAGAACATGAAGAGAAAATCCTACAAGAATCCTTAGAGGATGTAGGAATTTCTTTCACTTATTATTATATATTATAACTATTCTTTTTCAATTCAATTCAACTTTTTTTTATTATCAATTCATTTCACCATTTTTTCAAACTTTTACTTTTCTTCTGAAAGAATCCTTGAAAAAGTAAAAGGGCCCATATAGCCGAGGCGGTAAACGCACGGGTATTCAGCATGACCATGCTGAGGGTGACGGGTTCGATTCCCGGTCGGTCCAGGATCTTTTCGTAAAGGAAATTTCCTTGACTTCCTTGGGCATAGAGTATCTTCGTGCCTGCCACACGATATACGCATGCAAAATGGTCATTGGCAGAGGAAGCTCTCAGTTAATAACTGTGGAAGTGCTCATAGAACACTAAGCTGAGAAGCAGGCTTTGTCCCAGTGAGGACGTTACGCCAAGAAGAGGAGAGGAGAGGAATCCTTGAAAAACGAATCGCTGGGTAAACTTCTAGATAGATCCCATCAAGAATAATAGGAGGAATCCTACTAAGTATTTCTAGAAGTCATTTCAAAGGAATTCTTGGATAAATTCCAAGAGAAATTTCTTGACAAATATGTGGAGGAGGCACATGAGAAATTTTTGGAGGAAACTTAGCAGGCGTTCTTGGAAAATTTCCGAGAGAAATCTATGGAGGCATATTTTAAAAACTATCTGCGGAAATCACAGAAGGAACTTCTGCAGGAATTCTACTGAGCATTCTTGAAGGCTAGTGAAATTCCTGGATGAACTGTTGGATGCATCCAAGAAGGAATCTTTGAAAAAATGCTCTTGGACATCTTGCACAAATCTCTGATGGAAAATTCTTGCTGAGATTTCTGCAGAAGCTTCTCCAAGTATTCCTATATAAATCCTTCCGGTGATTCCTCCAAAAATTGCTGCAGAAATTTTTCAGTTGAGATGCAGGCTATGGTCCACTTGGAGCATTATTCGAACAATAAAAAGCAGACGGAGGTGTGTTCATCACAAAAAAAAAACAACTTTGTTGAACACAGAAAACTTCCAAATTTCTTAAGAAAAAATAATAACAAAAATAGGGGTCGCCCACCAAAAAATTAACATAATTCTTTTTTATTGAGGAAATGAGGAAACGGTTTGTTCGGAAAGCTTTCTAACAATAGTTTTTTATGCGACTTTGCAGAAGACGTGGTGGAAATTTTATAATAAAGAGTTTTAGGATATAGATCAAATTCCTATAAGTCGCCCTACTGCTAAAGTTAATACCATAGTGTAATTTTAAGACCTCGATGTACCAAAGAAAACCATTAAATTTTGTGTGTCCAGTCCGGTACCCAATAATTTTCAGTACCGTGTATTTTTTCCGTGTAAATTATATTTTTTGCAATTTCTCATCGTAATAGGCTGTTTTACCTTACGCAAATCTGACAGGAAAAGGCCTACTTTCTCACACCAAATTAGAAGTGCTGTAATGGTTCATTACAGCACTGATTTGCGTTGCGTAATGAACCATTACAGCACTGTTTTCAGTTTTGATCAACTTCTTGATGCTTTCTGAACGCAGTTTTGAAAAATTGTGACAACTGCGTAGTATAACCTGCTATGATCAGACTTTCTTAAACATGACTATGAACATCAGTGTCCAGCTTGATGAAAAAGTTTTGTTAAAAACTATCCTCAAATGGTAATTTATGAAATTGCAAAAAACGTAGTACGCAACTCGGTGCAGAACTCGATTTTTACAACACTCGTCGTAATTATCCAACTCGGCAAGCCTCGTTGGATAAATGTACGACTCGTGCTGTAAAAATCTTCATTCTGCACCTTGTTGCGTAAACTACTATAGCGTGTTACACCGATATGACAGTAAAGGACTGAACATAAATTACGTAATTGGGTACCGAGGATTGTTCACAATTTGCGAACTTGACTGCGACCATGACGCCGCTGTTAATACTCAATACTGCAAAAAATGCATTATGGATTTTGGAATGAAATTATAATTGAAGCGAGAAAATCTTGCGGTTCTGCTCTAGAAATTCCAAAACATGTTATGGATCAACGATAGCTGACAGATTGATTGTCCTTTCATCCTCCCAACAATACCGGTGGCGCCATCTCTATATCACTTCGCATCAAAAGCTTCATAAGAATCAACCCAGCAAAGCTCCTATCATAGCAACCACATTCAGCAAACTGCACCCCCGTATGCCATACATACGCTTGCTGCGATGCGATTCCGTTCCTACACCTTTGCAGCCAGACACGCGTGACCTGCGCACAATGCACGTGGCTATATCTACGGGAACGACGACGGACAGACGGAGAGAGATCCTCTTCGCAACCAATCTTTTCAGAAGCTGCAAGGATTCCGTGACGATTGGATGCAGTTTTGTGTTTGGTTTGGAATTGTTCAGTGGAATATTGGTTTTCAAAAGTGTGATTTTCTTCTGTTCGAATTGGTGATGAAAAAGTGACTTTTGGTTTTGTGATTGTGAAAATTGCGATGTTTTGTGACGGGTTTTGAGTGGAGTAATGTGAATTTGTGTCTCTATTTTCACTTCTTTTCAGACGGGACCAACCCAGACACGCCATGATGCACTTCCGTCTCGATTCAACATGGATGCACCCATTTTTCTCTGCTTAATTTTTGATTCTGTCTCGTTTCAGTTGAACAGAAAAACGCAGTTTTGGAGAAATTTTCTATTCTAAATGGTTCAGATGCAAGCCTTTACGAATTTTAAATTTTTATTAGGCACTTCTTGGGAAAATTTTCTTGGTTCTAAAATTCTCTTTTCTTAATTAATACAGAAGACATCACACCAAAATCGGTGGTTCACCCACTGTTCGGCGGCGGTGCATGCCGTTGGCCAGGCTGCGAGAGGATTTTCGACGACTTTGACGAATTCTACAACCATCTCCAGTCGGATCACATCAATGGTGACTACTCGGCTGCGCAGGCTCGCATCCAGATGGAGGTGGTGTGTCAATTGCACCTGCAGCTGCAGAAGGAGCGCGATCGACTGCAGGCGATGATACTGCATCTGAACAAGAAGAACGAGATGGCGCGAATTCCGATGGCCGGTGCCGGTCCGTTTGTGCCGCAGATTCCGCC
The DNA here is from genome assembly GCF_035046485.1 of Aedes albopictus. Lineage (NCBI taxonomy): Eukaryota > Metazoa > Arthropoda > Insecta > Diptera > Culicidae > Aedes > Aedes albopictus. The sequence goes on along the minus strand of NC_085136.1, from coordinate 7,800,331 downwards.
TCCACCGCCACCGTACGATCTGATCGCGGGGCTACGCTTTCCGCCGGCCGGGCCGATAACGGACGGGTCCATGGTTGAAGCGGCGCTTCAGTTGACCAACAAACAACAGCAGGCGTTGCATCATCACCATCAGCAACAGCAACAACAGCAGCAGCAACAGCAAGGTGGGCGATCTTCGAAGGGGTCCATTCGGGCCAAGTACTTTGGGTCACCGCAGGACGCGGATATTGGAGGGTATAAGGAGGTTCACTTCCCCGATGTGCAGGACGGTGAGTGTGTTGGTGTGTTGACGTGAGTTGGATAGCGTCTTGCTGATTTAAAGCTATGCTTGTGGTTGCAGATGTCCAGAAGAATCGCGAGTTCTACCGAAGTCATGATGTACGCCCGCCGTTTACTTATGCATCTTTGATAAGACAGGTAAGTTCTGTGAATATGAAAAAAGAAGTAATCCATTGGAGATTGACGGTCTACAGGAACTAAGAAGGACACTAGACGTCAATCCTAACGTTATAAGATACTCTGGAAATAACGCATGCATTCTCACCCAATTTCAGTCGATAATCGAGTCACCAGAGAAGCAACTGACACTGAACGAAATTTACAACTGGTTCCAGAACACATTCTGCTACTTCCGAAGAAATGCAGCGACATGGAAGGTAATTGATAAGGCTCATCGAAAGCTCAAGCCCTATCGCTGCTATCGATCGAGAACCTAACCATTTTGTTACAGCTTAGACTATTCACACACTGAACTCGTCTTCTCCGTCTCATTCGGAGAACTCAAGTTCAGCCCTTTCGCTACCAACCAATCAAAGTAACCCATCCGATCGCATTTCCTCCATGTGACCGTCCGCCCCGAAGAACGCCGTCCGCCACAATCTGTCGCTGCACAAGTGCTTCATGCGGGTCGAGAACATCAAGGGCGCCGTCTGGACCGTAAACGAGGCAGAGTTTTGCAAGCGCCGCCCGCAGAAGCTCGGAATAATGCAGTTTAAATTTCAGAACGCGGGTCCCAACGCGGCTGGTGGAATGCACCAGCATCAGCACCAGCAGATGCAACAGTCGAGCGGCGGCGGTGGCGGTAAGAAGAAACAACAGTTGACACTGGGAGGAGTTGTTGGGCCACCGTCGCAGCAGGCGGTGGCGGTTCCTCCTCCTTTGGCGTCTGCTGTGGCGTCGGCTGCCGCCGCTTCGGCCCTAGCACTGAAGCACCATCCTCCGCCGCCTCCTCCTCCGGTTGGGTTCTATTACAAACGGTTCGTAGTAGGCGTTCCCTCGTGTGTGTTGCCACGGCAATGTGTGATTTGTTTCTACTCTTTTAAGATTTTACTCTACTTTTTGAACTCGATTTCCTCTCACTTTGTGTAGCGTGTTTTGAATACTCCACTCCATCAACAGTTCAAAACTTTTGTAATATTTTTAATATATTTTACTAACTTCTTTCAGACTTAATAACCACTACATGTATGTGAGTCTTGGGGTTTGAAGATTGTTACAAGCTGACTTATGATGAATGTTCGAAAGACTACACATCAGCATAAGGTTACTAGGATTAATAGAAAAAATAATAATCAGACCTCAATTTTTGAAATCTTTTGAAAAAAATTCAAAACAACTTTCTTTTACAACTAAACAGAGGGTCAGCGAAGAGTCGTCAGATATGTTCTTAAGAATGTTGAACTGTTGATCATTTCAAAATAATCTTTTCTAATTCAAAAGATATGAAAATTGTCGATCATACTTTCGATTCTACACTGCTTATGAATAGTGAACATTTCGATTGTTTGTTAAAATTTTGACTAAACAAGGACAGCAGTCATTCTTCAAACCCAAAACCTACATATCAGTGCAGTGGTTATTATTTTCATTTTTAGAATATTCAGAAAGACATCGAAGCTAAACCTTAGCAAAAGCTTCACGCAAACCATAGCCGTTTGGATGCAGAGAAAGCCTTTACATCGCGTGTTTATCAGTGTGCAAAATGCTATGACACTGCTACACGACGGTGGATGGTTTGCGTCTTCGCTGACGGTATTAGCTTCCATGTATTTGGTGTAATCTTCCAGCAGAGCTTTGCATAGCCTTCTTCAACACGAAGGGGAAACAAAAAGGATACAAAGCTTGCTATGGTGATGATTACCACCTCATGCAACACAGCGTCCGTCGAGTGTGCTTTCGTCGCGTTGCAAGACGGAAGCAACATGTTTTATCTTACAGAGCGATGCGTGTGTTGCATGGTTTTTGTCACTATGAAATTTGTGAAATTCGTGTGTCTAATGCAAGCGAAATTGTCACAAATTTTAAGACAATCGGAACCGGGCTGTACACGTTTTGATTTTTATTGTATATTTTATTATTATCCCAAACAGCACACATGTCACATAAGAGTTAAGACGGCACATGTTTTGATTACACAGAAGCCACTGTTACTTACTTGTAGCATTGTGTTAAAAGTAAGTCCCAGTGACTTCCGTGTAACAAAAACTTGCACTGCCGTGGCTGTTCTGTGAATTGTGATCAAGTAAACGGTTTGAGCAAAATTTATTTTCTCTGATAGATTTTTTCGAATGATATAGTACAATATATTGCACTTAATCCAGAATTGCTCGTTCGGAACTTTTTCAGCGAAAATGGAACAACAGAACTATTTCGGTAGTTTGGGCAATCGGGTTTACTGATGCTCAGTACACCAACTGTCAAAAACGCGAGAAAATTGTCATTTTTGCTATTTATGTTCAGCTGTTTTATTTTCGTCAAAAATTTACCGTACTCGGTATTCGACATTACGAGTGTAGAGCTCAATAAGTGAATTAGAAATAGATTTTCTCCAAATAAAATGTATCGAATGAAATCAAGTTTTCACGACTAATACAGTATTGGATAGAGAAGTGGACATTTCTTGAATTCCATACAAAATGTTCATTTTTAGAGCTCTATGTCTTTAACGCCTGTAAACCGATCGAGCTGAAACTTTGACACAGAACTAAAAATTACCTGTATTTTTAATTTTCATCGAGTTCAAGCAATTTCACTAGCAGCATGTAGAATATCTGTTGGTTCCATTTTGGAATGAAAAAGTAAACAACTATGATCCTAATAACTCGAAAACGAAACTGATTTGAAATTTTTGTATGACCGTTTGTTGTCGGACTGTGAAGAGTAAAATCGAGCCAAAAGAGCATGCTTTTCGAACGTCTTGTTTTTGAGTTATTGGGATCATAGTAGTCAGTATTTTATTTCCAAAATTTAACGAACAGGAATTCTACATGTAGCCTAGGAAATTACTTGAACTCAATTGAAATTCAAAGTACAGGTAATTTTAGTTCTGTGTCAAATTTAAATCTTAATTGTTTTACAGACATCAAATTTATAGACTTATAAAAATGGCTATTTTGTATGGAAATTTAGACATGTTTATAATTTTCTTTTCAATACTTCACATTGAACTTTAATAACACTTAAGTTAAAACATGTTCGTAAGGAAAAACTTGGACGGTTCTTCTTTTGAAATAACCGACTTATTTTTCTTTTAAAATCTTGTTCAAATTTGTACCATTACAAACTAGTTGATCAATTAACAGCTGAAATTGGAGAGTTTTTGGTGGATTTAACAAAAGCACTGCTTGTTAGTCTTAGAAACAAACTTTTGTGTGACGGCAACTTTCATAAAGGGGCTATTCATAAACCACGTAGACCAAAATTTGGCCATCTCAGACCCCCCTCCACCCTCATAGACTTTTGTTCATACAAAAATTTTGAAATTTGTATGGAGCGTGGACTTTGGCCAGAGCCCCCTCCCCCCCAGAAAGTCTACGTGGTTTATGAACGGCCGCAAATGACGTTTACAGGTCGCCCGGCGAGATTTTAGAAAAAAGACCATTTTTCGTAATAAATATAAAATAAACTAGCTGTCCCCGGAAAACTTTGTCTTGCTTACTACGATTTTTGACGTTTCTAGTCCCTAGCCAAGTCCAAGTCCACGTTCAAAAAGAAGTAAGAAGAATCGATTTTCAAAAACTCTCAATATGTCCATGTTTTTTGCCTCATAAACCTTCCTTGGGTGAAAACTAACAGAACAAAACTTAGACGATCCGAATCGGACCTTCCGTTTGCTAGTTATGCACGGTCCCATGTATGCCACTTCTTTTTTATATATATAGATATTTTTTTACCTTTTTGTAAGGTGGCAACACGTTTGAATACCACATTTTTGAATTTACTGTAATTCATCATTTTTTGATATACCATGGCTTTTCCTTATCATAAAAAGTATCTCAACATAATGCAAATTCAAAACAATTTCCATTAAAAGATATCAAATTTTATGAGGAAAAACTTTGCCGAAGACAGCATGGCATTTTTTCAATCCGTTTTAGAGTTATTGGTGATTTACTGTTTGTAGAAATTAGATTTTATAGATATTTTTTCTGAAAATGTCACCTGAAAACTGCTAAACAACACATACAAAGTTTAGAAATCACGTATGCTCAACAGTTTTGTTCTTGGACGTGTTTAGGAGTTATGGTGATACCATTTATTGAATTTTTGCTTCCATTGACAAATCCATTTTCTTTTATATAGAAAGGCACTAGCGAGAAACTTTATCATTAGGTACCATATTGTGTGGCGTCAGTAGGCCTTGGCATTTTTAACAGTTATGTACTGACAACGGTTTAAACGAGCATAATACTTAACCGAACGTATGGCACATTTTGTATAACTTTTAGAAGGTGATACATTCCGAGAAACATACAGTTTTTTAATGATGTTATTCAAATCGTTTTAATGCGTGAATAAAACAACCAAGTAGTCCCCATCAATTTGATCAACTTATAGGACGATACGACTAGCGTCACATGTTTACGTTCAAAATTGTAGTTTACCAATAGTAGCCTACCTTGTCTTATTGTATGCCGTGTATGTGTTATGGTAATCAAATTGTTTATCTACACGGAGAGACAAAACCACCCAAAAGTGAGTTCTTTCCACCTAACGTCGGGGTTGCGTGCCTCAAGCTAATTTTTAATGGAATCGATGTTTATGTTGGGTTGTTCCCGCTAGCTTCCATGTGAAACAAAATACCTAATTTTAAGTTTTTTTTCACCAAACCGAAATTTCGACTAGGTTGTATTCACTCAAATTTGAGTACTGTACTAGAAACTCAGTGTTGGGTTGACGCACTCGAACTGCAAAAGTTGGGCTGTTTCTCTCTTCACTCTCTGACAACAATAGAAAGAGTGCATGAAAAGGGAGATAGAAAGAACTCAAATTTGAGTTTAAAAGCACCTAATTTTGAGTTTTTCAGTTTCTTCATGTAGGTTTGATAAAATAACATTAATTCTCCGTTTCATCTCATGCCACCTTTTTCAATTTGCCTCGGTCTACCTTATTTTTGGTGTTGATGTCAAAAAAAAAAAACATGCTCTGGTTTTTAGAAGGTCTTGATTTGGAACTTATTCTCCAAAAATTGGTACATATTTGTGTTTGTATTCCGCGATTTGAATTTGGGATGTATCAACGGATTTGCCTTTTTTCACTTTGCCACTGTTTCGTGGGCTGTTTCACTGTTCCATTTTTTTTAGAATTCTTTGCTAGATAAATTCTGTATGAAGGGATTGAATAAAAAAAACTAAAATCAATAAATGATGTCACCATAATTCCTAAACACATTCAAGACAAAAACTTGTGGAGCTTACGTGATTTTTTTCTTTGTATGTGATTTTGAACAGTTTTATTGTGACATGTTTTAGAAAAACACCTTGATATTCAAATTTCTCCAAACAGTAAATAGTGAATAACTTTAAAACGGATAGAAAAAACGCCATGCTGACTTCAGCATAGTTTTTCCTCATAAAATTTCCTATCTCATGACTATTATTACAATTTCACCTTAATGACCAACTTTCCCACACCGGGTCGTAATGCAACTAAAATGAGTTACTCAACGAAGATTTTACATCAATGCTTACCTTAAATATTTATCTCGTAGGGGAACTGCGGGCATAACGCCCCCTGGGGGCAAAACGCCTTCACGCGATTTCATCATATTATGGAGATTTTCGTTAGATGCAAGCTAACTTGAACTCAAACTGAGCAGGTTGAGCCCAAGAACGGCTACTATTGTCGAAAGAAAAGCGTGAAAAACGACGATTATCCACATTTGGAACCCTAATTAGCAGCGCACAGAAATTAAGACATTGCGCGCTGATTATATGGAATCAACCCATTAAACTACCACGTGCCTCATACTCCTTCATTTGCTGCTGAGAAGAGTTCGATGGAGCCCCTTGGTATTTCACAACAAGTCAAAGCGGGAAATGCCAGCGGGCGTTTTGCCTCACCCAAAAAGGCGTTTTGCCTCCTGCAGTTTTCCGGCACCTAAAAAGTAACACTCTCCAAGGCATACGACCTTAATATAAGCATCATTTTAGCTTTATGACCACATATGCTTAGCCCCTCTTTCCCCTAATATGAAACCGAAAGTGTGGGCCTTTCTCTGGATGTTGAGTTTCCGTAGAGTTAGCCGCCATTTTGAATTTTAGCATGAGTCGCCTTTTCAGCCATGTTTCCAAATCTGAACTACAGATAAAGTTGAAAGTCTCAAGCCAGTCCAAAACATTAATTTGGCGGACATTGACAATGCTTAAAACACAGCGAATTAAAAACAAATCAGAAAATCAAAAATATGTATGGGACATTGTGAAGTTTTATCCGAGATTTTGTGTGTGTAAGTACGCCTGTGTACAAAAAGATCACTCGCACTGTTTGCTATTAAAAAATGGTCCGGATCGGTCAAGGCGTTCCGGATATAGGGCCATTTCAGTGATCCGGACCAGCACCGGTAGAATTTGCCGTATTTTAAACTGAACCAAACCCCATCATGCGACACATCAAGCTGCGCCAATTTTTGTAAGCATGGTTGACGAATTTTGAGCGAAAATCAATACTGGAGACCACAAATTGTACAGTGACTGGCACAAAAAAAGATCCACCATATGGTGGTTACAGTTTCTCATGAAAACTGTATCCAAAAATGATAAAACTTACCTTTCAATGAATGCACTACATCCATTTTACATTATTTTAGTAACCTGTGTTGAAAAATATTTGGTTTTTGAGGAATAAAGTAATTTCTGATAAGATTGGGAAAATTGTTAAAAAAATGGGTAGAAAAAAAGATCCACTAAGCAATTAATTCAGAAAATTCAAAATTTCGCCAAATTTTCACATGTTTTGCTTCTTGGTGTATATTATTGTGATGTTTTAGACACATGAAATTCATTTCGACATGAGTGTTTTATCAATTTTAGTGTCGTATGAGGCGAATTTATTTTCCATGGTCAGGGTAGACCAAAAACTCGATTGAGCCCATTTTGATAACAATACAAACACGCATTTGGAATGCAAATATGCATCAAATTCAGCGGTTTTATCATAAAACTCGATAAAATCATATTTATGGCCGCCTTCATATGGGGCTGGAACCACTGTGCGCTGTCGCCGAAGTTCAAGTGAAGTTCACTTTTGGCACGGTTAATATTAATCCGAACTTTGAGTATTCAAAACAAGTTCGAAACAAGTTCGGAACGGAACATTTCAAGTTGTTGGAATATGTCCAAATGAACTATGTTTGAGTTTTAAAGGCACGCAAAAGTTCAACATGAGTTCGGGTAATATTTGATTGAACTCTGTTTTAAAGTTCAACATAAGTTCTTTCTGAACCTTTTTTCGACTTTAATATCGTTTTGAAGAGATGTCAAAAGCTTGTACACGTACTTCCAAATTCATAACTAATACATAAGTAACTTTTTGGAGATTTTAGTTCAACGAAATCGGAATTGAACCAAACTTAAACTTCTGAGTTCGTTCTTCAAGTGGTATCCGAACTTTTGGTTGCTTGGGATATTTTTTGCATAACTCTGCCAGCACAACGCAATCGTTCCAATTTTCATTGACGAGTAACTGACCTGATTATGTATCGAACCCATACAGATTTGATTGGGTTCTTGACTCGTGCGCAGAGAAAGACCCACTGCGAGCTTTTGTCCCGTGCAAACTTTTGCCCCGCATTACTCTATAGGAGGCAGGTCCAACCCTGGGAGGAAAGACTGCTACCGAGAGACCGTTTACTGTAACCCAACGGGGCGTAGTAACGTCGTGCGGATGCCGAAGCATCATAACTACGAGAAGATGTTTAGAGCATCGATGCCAGCTGCAAAAACGATCCGAAGGCTTGCGACCATTCATACTATTCCCATTGGCGTAACTAGGATTTTTTTCTGGAGGGGGCCCAGGGGGGGCCTGACCTGAGATGAATTTCAAGCGGGATGGGCGCCCGATTTGTGAATATGCAAATCAGTATTGTAGTTTTGAGTAATCAAAATGACTGTTTCAGATTTGTTCATAGTTTTGTAAATTATATGAGTACGAACAATTCCTCCAAGATTTTTTTTTCCATAGCTTAATTCAGTGATCATCTTGGCTTCTTCCAGAAATTCAATCAAGAATTCATCTAGAGATTCCACTACACATTTTTTCGGGGATTTGTCCTGGGATATCTTTAGAGGTTCCTCCAGTAATTATTCCAGTGCTTTTTTCGAAGTTTTCTTCAGGAATTTCGCCAGAGATCCTTTAAGGTATTTCTGCAGGTATTCAGAGATTTCCACAGGGATATCTCCATATATGCCTTCCAAAATTCCACTAGAGATTGCTCCAATAATTACATCTGGAATGATTCGAAGTATTTCTGCAGGAATGTATTCCAGAAATTCTTTTAGAAAATTTTACTTAGAGATTCTTAAAAAACACTCCAAGAATTGCTTGACAAATTTGTACAAAAAACCTTTAGGAATCCTAGTTTTTTTTATCTGTATTAACGAGAGTTTTAGCCCTAGGCTAGTTCATCTCGGGACCCACGCTTTACTTCCCTTCCGAAGGAAGAATTCACATTTTGCGAGTTTGTCGGGAGTGGGATTCGATCCCAGGTCTTCGGCGTGATAGTCAAGTGTTCTAACCATCCCACCAGGTCCGCTCCACTAGGGTTCCTAGTATTCCTTCAACAATTACTGCAGACATTGATTTCTTTATTTTTTTATCCAGGAATATTCCTACAAAAATTCTTCCAGGTATTCGCTAAGAAAGCTCTCCTAAGATTCCACAAAGAGTTCCTAATGGGGCTTGCTTCCGGGATTCCGCATCGGGTTTCTTCAGAAATTACTTCAAGAGTTCCTCCAGAGATTCACCGGAAATTTCTTCTGTTATTCTTACAAAAACGAATTCCGAGATTATTTTAAACATTTCTAGAAGAAATCTTATTGGGATTCCTTCAGAAACTCCCGCAGGAATTAATCCAGGATTTCAGGATTTCCTCAGGAATTTAAGCGGTTTCTTCAGTATTTCCCCTGAGAATTGTTCAGAAAATCCTCCTGGAATTCCCTCAGAAATCGATCTTTGTACTTCATCAGGAATGAATCTTGAGATTCCTCCAGGAACTCTTTCGGAAATTCCTCCCGGATTTTTTTCAAGAATTATTCCAGGTATTCCTCCTGGCATGCCTCTAGGATTTCATTCAGGCATTTCTCCAGAGATTTCTGCAAGAGTTCTACCAAGAATTTCTCCAGGTATTACCCCAGGTATTTCCTCAGGAATTACTCCAGGAATTTATTCAAGTTTGGATCCAGGAATTCTTTCATGAATTCCTCCGAAAATTCTTCCACGAATTTCTTCTCTAGCGTTTCCTCTGCACATTCCTCCAGGATTTATTTCATGGATCCCTCCAGGAATTCCACCGATGATTCCTGCTATAATTCCTCCAGAAAATCCTTCTGGAACTCCACCAGAAACTCTTTTCTGAATTCCTCTAAAATTTTCTCCAGGAATTCCTTCAGAAATTTCTCCATGGATTCCTTCCAGAATTCCTCTAGAGATTCTTCCAGGAATTCATTCAGGGATTCTCAAGATATTTATTTAGGGATTCCTCCTGCAGTTCTTCCATGAATAGTTCCACGGATTTTCCCCAAGATTTCCTATAGAGATTTGTCTAGGAATTCCTCCTGAGGTTCTCCCAGAAATTGTTTCAGGGATTCCTCCAGGTTTATTTTGCAAGAACTCCCCCAGGGATTCTTCCAAGTAATTATCTAGAAATTCCTCTAAGGATGCCTCCAAGAATTCCTTAAGAGGTTACTTAAGCATTACCCCAAGAATCTCTTCAGAAAGTCCTCCAGGAATTGATCCAGGAACGCCCACAGGAATTCCTTCAGAAATTACTACCGCAATTCCTTCAGGAATTCCTCCTGGAATTCCTCCAAAAATTCCTCTGGGAATTCCTCTAGAAATTTCTCTTGGATTTTCTTCAGAAATTTCTCTTGGAGTTTCTTCAGAAATTTCTCTTGGAATTTTTTCAGAAATTTTTTTTAGAATTTCTTCAGAAATTCCTCCATTAACTGCTTCCAGAATTTCTCTCGAGATTCCTCCAGGAATTCATTCAAGAATTCTTCCAGGGATAGTTCCAAGGAATTTCCACAAAAATTCCCTTACAGATTAATCCAGGAATTCTTCCTGGGATTCCGCAAGGAATTTATCCAGAACTTCCTGCAGGAATTTGTCCAGAACTTTCCAGGCATTTCTCCCGAGGTTTCTCCAGAAATTGCTTCAGGGATTCCTCCAGGGATTTTTTCAAGAATTTTCCCAGGGATTCTTCCAAGAATTTCTCTAGAAATTTCTCTAAGGATTCCTCTAGGAATTTTTCAAGAGGTTTCTTTAGAAATTTCTCCTGGGAATTTCTCCATGGACTCATCCCGGGATTTCTCCAGCAATTCATCTAGAGATTGCTTCGGGAGTTCTTCTAAAAACTCCAAACTCCACTAGATTGCTCCCAGAATTCTTCTGAAAACTCCACCAGGAACTCATCTAGAAATGTATCCAGAGATTACTCCAGGCATTAGTCCAGGAATTTCTCCAGGGATTTTTCAAGGAAATTCCCCAGGGTTTCCTCCAGGAATTTCCTAAGGAATTTCTCGAGAGATTCCTCCAGGAATTTATACAGGCATGTCTCCAGGAATTTATCCAGGGGATACTCCAGGCATTCCTCCAGAAGTTCCTCCAAAGATTTCTATAGGGATTCCTCTAGCCATTAATCCAGGATTCCTTCAGAAATTACTACCGCAATTTCTCCAAGAATTTATCTAGAAAATCCTCCACGGATTCATTTAGAAATTACCCCAAGAATTCCTCCCGGAGTTTATCCAAGAAATATTCCAATAATTCTTCCTGGGATTCCTGAATGATTTCCTCCTGCGATATCTCTAGGAATTCATTCAAATATTTTTTCAGGAATCCTCCAGGAAATCCTCAAGGGATTCTTTTAAAAATTTCCCCACAAATTCTTTCTGGAATTGATTCAAGAATTATTGAAGGTATTCCTCCTGGCATTCTTCCAGGATTTCATCCAGGCATTCCTCCAGGGACCCCTCCAGGAGTACTACCACGAATTTCACCAAAAATTACCCCAGGCATTTCTTCAGGAATACTTTCGGTAATTTATTCAGGAATGGATCTCGGAATTCCTCCAGGAATTTCTTCGGAAATTCGTACAGCAATTCCTTCAGGAATTGTTCCAGGAATTCCTCCAGAAATCCTTCCAGGGTTTCCCCCAAGAATTAATCCAGGAATTTCTTCTCCGCGGTTTCCTCTACACATTCCTCCAGGAATTATTTCATGGATTTCTCCAAAAATTCCTCCGATGATTTCTCCAGTAATTCTTCCAGGAATTCCTTCTGAAATTGCTCCTGTAAATCCTCCAGAAATTCCTCTGGAAATTTCTCCTGGAATTCCATTAGAAATTCCTCTCAGAATTCCTCTAGGAATTTCTCTAGGAATTTCTTTAGGAATTTCTCTATGAATATATTCAGAAATTTCTCCATGGATTCCTGGAAGAATTCCTCTAGAAATTCTTCCAGGAATTCATTGAAGAATTACTCAAAGAATTGATTAAGGGATTCCTCCTGGAATTCATCCATGAATAGTTCCATGG